>NC_050719.1:0-302313 GCF_013402915.1 Zygotorulaspora mrakii
CCTACACCGCTCCCCTACACCGCTCCCCCCCCCCCCTACACCGCTCCCCTACACCGCTCCCCTACACCGCTCCCCTACACCGCTCCCCTACACCGCTCCCCTACACCGCTCCCCTCCCTCTTCCATTTTTCATCTTCTATTTCTTTTCTATTTCATACACCCCTACACTCTCACATCTCTCATTCATTTCACATTCTTTTTTTCGCTCTTTTCTTTTTTTACTTTACACACCCTACTCTCACATCTTCCTCCACCCTTCCATTTTTTCTTCACTTCCATTTCTCATTTCACACGACTCCACATTCCTTCATTTCCACTTCACTCTCTCCTTTCACTCCACCACCACTACCACCTCACTTTCACACCTTTCCCCCTCTCTTTTCTTTTTTCATCACATCACTCATTCCCATTTCCCATTTCCTCACCATCTTCAACCATACATCACATTTCATTCACTCTTTTTCTCGACTTCCCTTTCCACTTTTCTTTTTTTCCATCATTCACTCCTCTACACCATTCTCCAACCATACTACTCCCATACTCCACACCCCTACCACTTTCTCCTTCACTTCCCATTTCCTCAACACTCTTTTTCACATTTCCACTCTCACTTCCCCACTCCCCAACTACAACACACTCTCAGACTCCTTTTCTTCACCCTTTACTACTACACTACTACACAACTACACAACGACATTTCACTTTCTCATCTTCTCTTTCTTTCTTCTTTCTACTTCCCCTCCTACTTTCATCACCACTTCACCATCCCTCTCCCCTCACTCCACTTACACATCACTTCTTTCACCTCTTCATCCCACTTCCATCCCTCATTCATACACTTTCACATCCTCTTCATTCATCTCACATTCACCGCCAAACACTTCTTCATCTCTTCACCTCATTCTACCTCTACCATACACCACGCTTCTTTTTTCTTTTTCCCTTTTCCCTTCTCTTTCTTCCATCCGCTCCTCTACTTCAACATTCCCCACCATCTCCATTCATACACTCATACATTCATACATTTCCTTTCTTCACTTCACTTCCCTCCCATCCCCTCATTCCACTCAAACCACATTTCCATTCTCCATCACTTTCTCTCAACCACTCACTCAACCCTCAACTCCTTTCTCTCTCTACTCACCACTTCATTCCTCTTTTCTTTTTCTTCTTTCTTTCCCACTTCTCACTCTCATTCACTCTTCACTTCCACAACTCATCCTACCTTCATCTCATTCTTTTCATCACACTCACATCTCCTCACTCCCTCCTTTCACTCTCATCTTCTCTACTCTTCAACCACCACACATCTTTTTCATCTTTTCATCTTTTCTTTTTTCTCTTTCATTTCTACTCTCACTTCATTCCTCACTCCACTCAACCACTCTCTCTTCCCACCTTCCCTCATTCCCACACCAACATCCAAACTTTTCATCTCTTCCACGCTACCAACCATCCATTTCCATTCACACATCTACTCAACTTCTCTACCCTACTTCACTACACACTCTTTTTATTTACTCTCTTCATCTCTTTCATTCGAACTTCCTTTTACCTCTCTACTCCTATTTCACTACACACTCATTCATTCTACTCTCTCTTTTCACTCTCACTTTTCGTTTTCACATCTACATACACCATTCATACCACACTTCTCATACATTCATCTTTTCTATTCCATCTTTTCATCACCTCATTTTACACATCTACTCCTTTTTTACTACTCAACTCCCGACATTTACTCTTTCTCCTCACTCCCTTTTCACTTTCAACTACATCTTTTTTCTTCACTCTCTCATTCTTTCATCCTTTCTTTTCTACTCTACTCCACTACACTCCTCATCTTTCATACATTTTCACTTTTACATTTCATTTTTTCTTTCTTTTTACATACACCCTACTCTACTACATACTTCCATCCATTTCACTCCACTCCATTACACTCCCCTACACCTTTCCCCTACCGAACTCATTTCATCCTCACTTTTCTATCATACTACTCTCTTTTTCTTTATTTCATTTTTTCCTCATTCTACTCTTACACCTCTCCTACCAACTTCATTCCCCTACACCTTTCCCCTATCGAACTCATTTCATCTTCACTTTTCTACCATACTACTCTCTCCCATTTCCCTTCATTCATTCCCCTACACCTTTCCCCTACCACTCTCATTTCATCTCCACTCTTTTCATCTCCGCACTTTCCTCCCCTCCATCACACACTTTCATCTTCACCTTTTCACTTTTCTACCATACTACTCTCATTCTTTTCCTTCTTTTCCATTTCTTTCCTTTCGCTTTCTACTACTCTTCGCTTCTTCACTACACTCCCCACCAAACTCTTTTCCTCTTTCATTCACTTCAACTTCTTTCTCCTTCCATTCACTTCAACTCTCATTCACTCTCCATCTTTTCATCTCTATTCATACATACTCACATTTCTTTTCTTTTCACTCCAACCAAACTTTCATCACCCTCTTCATCTCCCTCTTCATCTCCCTCTTCATCTCCCTCTTCATCACCACTCTTTTCTCAACCATTCACTCTACTCTCACACTCCCTCTCTTCTTTTCTTCTTTCTCACATTCACTCTTTTCAACTACTTTTCATACTTTCAACTCTACTTTCATTTCTACTCCCGCTTCTCTCTTTTCTCTACTCTACTCCCCTACCATCTCTTTCCTTTTTTCTCTATTTCTACTACTCTTTCTTACTTTCTACTCCCATCCACTCCATTTCACTCTTCACATCAACTTCCAACCCTTTTCATCTTCTCATACACTTCTTTTTCTCTTTTACTACTTTTCTTCCACTCTACTCCACTACTCATTCCCTTTCCTATTTCTTTTCCACTTTTTTCTCCTACCTCACCACAAACTCAACTGGATTCTTTTCCATTTCACATACACTCCTTTTCCCTCTATCAACCACTCACTCATACTCCTTTTCCCTTCTCTACCATTCCCTAACTCTTTCCTATTCCTCTCCTACACTTCCTTTTTTCCACTCAACTACTCATCTCTTCCCTCATCATTCATTTCACACCTACATCACGCTCTACCCACTTCTCTCCTCTTCTCCTTCTTTCCTTTCTCCTCTTCTCCTCAAATCTTCTTCTCTACTCGAACACACATTCTCGTTTCACCTCTTTCTATTCATTCCATTCCATTCTACCTCTTATTCACACTCCATTTTCTTTTTCTCTTCACTTCGACCTTCCTTTTTTCTCTTACACTTCTTTCCTTCTACTCAACTACTCATCACATCTTTCACATATCTCTTTCCACTTCACTCTTTTCATCATTCCATTCACCCCTACTCTACTTCTTCACTCACTCCCTTTTCCTACTTCTTCTCTCCTTTTTCTCTCCTACTCTTTTCATCTTTTCACCCAACCATTCCCTTCACGTTCTCTTTTTCCCTTCCACTCCACACTCTTTCATCTTTCAACTTTACATCTTCACTTTTCATCATTTCTACCACTTCTCATCACTTCTTCTTTCTACTCCATCTTTTCATCACCTCGCTCTACTCAACTACTCATCCTCATTCCCTTTTCCATTCCTCTTCTCCTACTTCACTACCCACTTCCCACTTCCTTTCCTTTTCTCTACTCTACTCCACTACTAACTCATCCATTTCTCTCTACTTTCATTCTCTTTTACAACTCCAAAACTCTCTCATCCTAACCATCTTTTCATATTTTCCGTTTTTTACACTCTCAACTTCCCATTTCTTCCCACTCTTCTCATTACTCTTTTACTTCATTCATTCTCATCTCTTCTGTTACTTCCCTTTCTACGTTACTCTACTACTCTCCTCCCCATACTTTCATTTAACTTCCTTCTTTTTCACTTCCACTATTACCCAAACATCAACTTCATTCCATCTTCCTCTCTTCTTCAAACTACACATTCCTCTACCTTTCACTTTTCCTCTTTCTTCCACTTTTCCTCTTTCTTCCACTTTTCTACTTCCTTCACACTACTCCCCATCTCTCATCTTCTACGCACCTACACTCAACCGCTTTTCCTTCATACTTCCTTCATACTACTCCCGACGCTTTTCTTCTACTCTATACCACCCCTTCTCTTCATACCCCCCTCCTCTTTTTTTTTCCTTCATACTACACATCACTCCTTCCTTTCACTCCCGTTCTACTTCACATTCTACTTCTATTTTCTACATCATTTTTTTCTCATCACTACGCTCTACCATCCCACTTCCTCTTTATTTTCCTTTTTCTTTTCTCCATTTCACATTTACATCCCATATCTCCTTTCCCCTACACCTTTCCCCTACCGCCTATTTTCATTCTACTCTCAACTCTTTTCATCTCTTTTACTCCATAACCCTTTATGATTCCACTTCCTCTTCCTCTTTTCCACATCTTTCATACCACTCCCTCACCGCTCTCATTTCGATTTCATCCGCCATTCAACTTCCATTCACCCCCTACCTTCTTCATCTATTACACTTCTCCCCTCATCTTTCATATTTCCCGCTTCTCACTCATTCTTTTTCTTCTTTTTTACTTTCAACCACCGTCTACACTCTTCATCTACTCCACTTCTTTTTTTTCCTCTTCACTTCTACTTCTCAACTTTTACATAACACATTCCCAACTTCTTTTCATTCATACTTTTACTTCTTTCTTCATTCCTCTCTCTCTAACTCTTTTACTTTACTACTCTACATCCCTCCCTCCTTCTTCCCCCACTTATTCTTCCACTTTACTACTATATTTTACTCCATACTTCTATTTCCGCCACTCTACTCTTCTACACCTTTTCTTTCATTGAAACCTCTTTACTATTCCCTTCTCCTTCACTCTACTTTTTCATTTCTTCTTACTTCACTCTTTCTTCACCATTCTTTTTCTTCTCTCTAACATATTTACACTTATTTTCATCACTCATCACTCATCACTCATCACTCTTTTACTAACCATTTTCACGATTCTTTTCTTCTATCCCTTTTTTACTTCTTTAATCTACAATGATTCTTTTACCTCAAAACTGACTTCTTCTTTTACCAACTATCTATTCTAAGCCAACTACTAAACTATCCACAACGCTTTTCATCACTACTCTCTCACGTATATCCAATAGATTATTTAAATTATCTTTTCGCTTTCCACTTTTACCTCCTTCCTCTTCCATTCCTTAATTTACCATCGAGATCCATAAACAACTTCTTCTTTTCCCATCAAAAAACAACAACAAACAATCGAAAACAAACAATCGAAAACAAACGAAAACAAACAACAACAACGATAACGATAACAGCCATATATTTCTTTCAAACTACTTTATATTGGACACATCACTTTTATTCTCCCTTCTTTCATCTACTCACTCCTGCTAACTTTTTCCTTTTACTTCTCACATTCCTTTACAAACATACATTATCTTTTTTACAATTTATTATTACATTCCTTCACTTTACCACAATTTCATATTTATTTATTTTTTAATTACATTATCTTATTTACAACTTATTATTAAATTCCTTTATTTACTTTCTTCATTCACATTCCTTTATTTACATTCCTTTATTTACTTTCTTCATTCACATTCCTTTATTTACATTCCTTTATTTACATTCCTTTATTTACACTTCTGAATTCATGCCCTTTACCATCCACTTACCCTACCTTCCTTACCTCACCACTTTTACCCCGTCGCATTTCGACGAATAATTCCTCTTTTTTCATTTTTTAAAATCTATATCACTTCCGAACTCACTCGATAACCCCATTTCACCTCTACTTCCACCAAATCAGCCTTCATTCCCTTTTCTCTATCCTCTTTTTCCCCCCACTATCCCCCCACTTAACCCATCGCATTTCGACAATGAACTTGTCTTTTGACTAACTTTAAAATCATTTCTTATTTCTTTCTCTATTGCCATCACATTTTCATTATTTCCCTTCCCTCTCCCTGCCTCTTCACTTCCCTTGCCCTGCTTCTTCCATCATCCTCCTCGTTTACCATTCCCTCCACATTCCATCAATCCATACCACTTTGCCGGTATGTAAACACTCTCAAAACATTCCTTGATTTACATCTGCACACCCATCTTCACCATCCTACACAACGCCACAGAATATTCCTAGTGCCCATTCCCATCCTTACATCTACCTCTATACCCCATTCCACCATCTCTACACCATCGCCCATACATTCGTCCCACAAACCCATACAAACAGACGTTAGACCCACACATCTTCTCTCTTTACTCGTCTATATATCCCCCAATATCAACTTCACATCAAAAAACTCAAAGCTATACTTCTTTTTTTAACGTTTTCTCTCTATTTTACTACTTCCTTTTCATTTTCGACATTTTTCACCTTTCCAAATTTTTAAAATTTCTTACCCAACATGAAATGATCGCGTGTCAGCAAACTTTTTTTTTGAATTTATTTTTTTTGCTATGTCGCCAACCACGTATTTTCAGAGTGTGGCACGAGAACCAAAGAATAACGTGAGTTTTTCCATGTAGATTCATAATATTCCATCACCAAAAGGCAAACCATTCGCCAGAAATACATCATTATATCAAAAGAAAGCGAAAACCAAACTCCCTGAGATCACTCGTTTTCGTTACAAATTATATACCGTTATATGCGCATCCATCTCTACCCTACGATTGTGCCTTTGTATTCTACCACCAGCCCCACAGCATATTCTGCGAGACGTTGTACACTCACCTTTGCCCAGATCACACACTACGATTACATGATATCTCAGAACACTACACCCTCAAGCCTACTCAACTGCAAACTCTCACGGCTTCTATAAATCTATACTACATATCACTCGCCTCACCTTCTATCAACACCTTGTTCAATCCACACTCCTCCACATACGTGCCCAGTATAAACCTGTACACAGGTACCCGTTGGGCATACCCACACTTCCGCATACACATCACACTGCCCAACCATTGCCCAAATACTTCAAACTTGCGGTACCCTGGTAACACCCTACTCACCATATTGTGAATATCCCCTTTCTCGTACACACAGTACAACAGGAGCACCAACAGCCGGAACTCATCCAAATCAAAACAGTCCCCCCGACCATGCCCGTCCTCCCAAAGTGTACCTGAAACAACTTCCAGCATGCGTCGGTGCGACCGCAGAAATATCTCCTTGTCTAACATTCTTGAATACCTGCTATACGGCTCTCTGTTCCCCCACTCCATATCAATTCCGAATGGTTTCGATAGTCGACCTTCAAACACTAACGTCGCCACGTTTGCTTTCGACCGGACCACTGCATGCCAAAAGTGTCCCCAATGCAACAATACTCTTGACGTCACGTCGTCATTGCATGTAATCCCCTCAATCGTCTCCGTGTATTCGGATTCCATCGCTTCCTCATATAGTCTGCTCCACACCGCCTTCTGCCGCAGCACATGTTGCACGATGTTATGTCCTCGCCCCAGCTGCGCAAAATTAAAGAGATGTCTCATATTTTGCCGTGCCGGGACAAGTCGAAGAAGTGCAAGTGCCTCCAGGATGATTTTTCCCATGTGCTTCCCAAACGTCTCACATTGGCAATACTCGTTCGACATGAAACAGGTGCGACAAACACTCTCCGGTAGGTTCATTTCCGCAGCTGTGAGTATGTGGTCAGCCGGCACCCCGTATATCAGATCCTTAATTCTGGGCAGATCTGCCGATGTGCTATCGAACAATAACGTACGCAACTCGCTCGCATACAGCCCTGTGGTTTTGTTTTGAATGTTGTCGAGAATAAAATGAAACATTCTCGAATGTCCCTGGTCCTCCTCCTCATCTCCCTCCTCTTCCGAAAGCACGTCTACCCTTACACTGTGTACAGCTCTGCGCACCTCGCCAATCTCCCTCGGACAACTTTGCTCCTCCCACGAGTTGCAACACAGCTGGTGATCTGGTCTGGTGCTGGCACCGAGTAGAACGACGCCACTGTTTCCGTTATACACTTGCTCCAGTTCACATTCCGCAAGTCCTCGTGTGCAACTGCATCCCTGAACTCCTTTTTCTTTCCAGCTATCCGAACCACCTCGAGGTACCCACTGCCCCTGATCCGTCCAACCATCTGTAAAAAGTCTATCATATCCACATCACAGTCTGCCAGACACACATAGTCCACCGCATTGCAGTCAAGACCGTTCGATATCAGCTTGGTCCCTATGATCACGCGCACCGGACTTGCTGCCGACTCGAATTCGCGAAATACCGAGAGCTTCACGCGGTCCGGCATCTCCGAATCAACCGCGGCCACAGCCACTACCTTCTTCCACCGCGCGTAGCAGTGACGCATCCGCGCCTTGTTGCTGAAGAAAAAGATAGCCTTGCCTGTAGCAGTACCCAGCAGATAACTGTTCACACGCTGCTCGATTGCTCCTCCAAACTCCTTCTGCGGAACAAGTGTCACCTCTTTCAGCACTTTCTGGTTGGGCACCTGGTGTACAGCGTTCGTCCATCCCGCATTCCTCACCATGTATCGTGATAGATTCAATTGCTTGCACAACTCGTCCATCAGCCATGCCGGAAGCGTAGCACTTATAAAGACTATCTTTAGAAACTCCCTCCATCGCAGTGAGTGTATCTCTTTTAATTCCTCCCTGAAATCCTGCTCTAGCCACAGTGCGTGTGCTTCATCGAGAATAAAGTACCCCTTCTGCCGTACGCACATCAGTTCTTCCTGCCACCCGTTGATGAAGGAAAATGTCGCGTGCGTCCCAAACATATCAAATGTACCTACTAGCACATCTGTATTTTTCAGCTTACTTTTCCACTCCGCTGAACCTAGTAATTTCAGATCTGCAACCGCGAGTCCCACTTCTTCTAGTCTTTGCATGGTTGCTATTTTGAGTGACACATATGGTACAGCTACAAAGTGCACGTATTTTCCGGGTCGTGTGCGCTTTAAAACGAGCATTGGTAACACAAAAGTCATGGTTTTGCCAAAAGCTGTTGGTGCCTGAAGCGCCAGCACATTTCTGTCGCCTGTCAATATCATATTCGTAAACCTCTCCTGCTCCACCGACCTGAACTTGAATCCGCTGATAATACCTGACCCTGCCTCGCATAGATTGGTGTAGTCACCAATCGTCCCTTCATCCGGTTCAGATGCAGCGCTAGTTGTGCAAGCCTTGTCAGTGATGAGAGGGCCTTTCTGTGTTAATTTCTGGAAAATTTGACACAACTTTTTTGCTGAGACAAACGGGACCTCCCTTGGACCAACGGTACGTGAGTTATCAAACCCGTACACTGCAGCATCCACCGACACTGAATGTCCAAACCCACGAGCAACCGCCTGTCCCAGTTCCAGGGTCTGATCGTACAGCTGCCCCGCAATGAAGTGCTTCCACAGAGCCGACAAACCATGTCGCATCGACCGTATCCTATGGCTCTCTCTCATTGCCGTCGCTGTCGGATACTTGAGAAGCATGTTCGAAAACGTTGACCGATGCACCAACACCAACTTCCTTACGTCCAGAAAGACCATACTCTTGAAAATAGCATTGCCAATCGTCTGTGGCGATGCATTATTCAGGCGGTTTCGTAGCTCCATTTGGTGATAATACAGCTCGGCGTTAAAGTTTATGTCCTCCACTTCTTCTTCAGTGTCATGCGTATCTGTAAGCGGCTCCTGAGGTGTGAGGGCACCCATGATGGCAGATATATTGATTTTAGAGATGTCGTCACCCAAAAGTACTATCGTGAACGGCCGCAGGATATAAATAAACCAGAATAGCTGTGCAGACACTCTTGCATCCAGAAATAGCAAGCGGGTGTCGTACTTTGTGTTTTTGTTATACCTTGACCGAATGATGAACACACGATCGTCGGAATCAAAGTACAGGTTTCGGTGCGAACCGCCAAAACTAATGATGCTCAGTTCCGGAAATCTAAGCGCCAGACCGGGATTGATCCAGACTGCCAACATCAAGAGTTTTGTTATAGTGTTGACGAGCTTTAGTATACTGGCGCGGACCTGCTCATTCTGCGCACTTTCCTGCTCTCGAAATCTCATGGTATACCCACTGACAGCCTCCGCACCTATTACATTGAACACGGAGTCCTGTCCAGAAAGGTTTTCTACCACACATATACTCCTATTCGCCATCACAGTCATGTATACGTCGGACACACTTCCGAACTCCAGCCACCGGCGCAGTTCCTCCACATGTGCCTCGAGGTCCCTGTTCAAGTCACTTTTCATCTGAGCCACATATTCGAATGAGATCAATTTACCCTCCACACGTACAGCCCGTTCATCAGGATTCACCGTCACTCGCACCGTGGCCTCAATTCCTTCTTTAGCAACCGTATGGTACAAACGTCTGAACCACCCCCAATAGTTAATCACAGAGAGATAGTTGCGACTTGCAAGCCAGTAGGCGGTCTCAGACACATTTTCTGTAGTGGCAAAGCATGTGAAAACTATCAGGCACCTTATCGTATCCATGATCCGTCGCGCCTTAGTCACTGTGTTCTCCGGACACGGGACATCTGTACGGTCCCACGCTGGAAAGTTGAACGCGCACATTCTTACCCAGCGAGCCAAATATTCACGGTAAATGTTCTCCCGAAGACAGTTATCGAAACATCTTCCGAGGGCTTTCATCTTGTAAACAATGGTATCCTGTCTTTCAGGATCATGTGTTAGCATTTCGATAACCCTATGAGGAAGAAAAGCATGCTCTGCGAAACAAGACAGGCGCCAGGCGTTGAACAGAAGAAACAAATACGGCGCGAGTGTCACCCCATACTGGTTTATCGTGCTCGGAGCAAACTTCTTTACCATCGACGTAATACCATCCTTCATGTCTATGTTCAAATAGTTAGAGGCACTGTGCTCCGCCTTAAGGTATGCGAAGTTTAGATAATTCTGTCCAAAAACAACGTACGCGGTCTTCATTTCACGGAACTCTCGCAATACCTCGTAATCTTCCTCAGAAAAGTTGAAGTCACGCACCTTAATACTCTGGGGAGGCAGACTGTTATCTACACTTGCGTCAAGCATGCCTACAGGCAGTTCTAGTATTGAAGAATGTAAGTACTTGTAATTTAGAGGACTGTATTTCCAAAATTTCTTCCTACACTCCCAGGATTCCGCCTTTAAGCCCCTTTTCATTGCGCAACGGTCTTTCTGTCTTCCACTGTCGCATCATCATATGGCTTCACCTGTATAAAAATGAATATATAAGACTCCCGCTAACGGCAAAAAAAAGGCATTCTGTAGTTTCAGAGATGCAATCCCTGGCTAGGAATTATATATTAGAGCTTCATCTCTAAACATCCTATTATCTCTCATGGGCATCAACCATTTGCTCCAAACGGACTATCCCCAGTTTACATCTACTATGTTATTCAGTCACTTTTTACTCGTTAGTTACTCTACCTTCAGCTCCTCGATGCTGACAGTTTCTTCTTCAAAAGTTGATTCTCCTTTTATAACCCTCCCAGCTGTCTTCGAACTTGAGAGCAAATTCGAAAAATCATATGTACAGTATGTTAAAGCCCCAATTTACTTTGAGCAGCCATGCTCCGTGCAATACACGAGCTAATGGCATCATTTCTTGAGTTCAAACTCTTCGGAACGTTCAAGCAGTAAGGGAGATGAGATTGCAATGTCATAGCACTGTGTTGATCTGTTAATATATACCCCCTCTTTAGCTTTCAGGGTCATTAAAATTTTCAGATGGAATACCAAAATATTTGCAAGCATTCCTCATAAATGAATGGAATTGATATTTCTAGTTCTTAATTGCCCCATTTTAAACACAAGAAAGCAAAGATCACTTCCGATACGAAATTTATAATTGCCGTATCACGTCCTCCTAGATCATAGAAAATGTTGGAAAGAGTTCAGGCTATTGCAGGAACAAATTAGAATTAAGGTCACCTATGGGGGAATGCTTCTGGATTTGAGTTCTCAGGTGACCACGAATCAATCCGAGAGGGGGTACACAAAAGCACTATCCGTAATATCTTCGCGAGTAATTTTGAGAATTCTTTTTGGACAATCTTGTATTTCTCTAAAATCTCAACTATAAATTTGAATCTTCTTTTACCACTGTAAGATTGACTTTGGCATTTGAATTTCTTGTCTTAATAGTTTGAGTGCAAATGTGAGTATTCAATGACGTGGAGGTTCTCACTACTTTCATACAAATAAATATCTGTCTCTAGTTTTATGATGAAAGCACTTTCTATGAAGTCCTAGAGAACAATGTAAAATCTGTGATATTTAATGAATTGTTTTTGCTGTATTCGTGTGGGAAGCAAACTGGGGCTTTTTTTAAGATCTACTTTATCTGTCTACTAAAATGCCAATTTGAACAGTCAAGAAAGGAGAAACTCTTTAGTTGACAGAAGGAACATCAAAACCACCTCCTGATTATGTTGTCATTTGCAAAAAAAAAAATTCTTTATGTAATCCACTGAACCAGAGTAACTCCAGAATTTGCGTTCACCTTCCTAGGGGTGGCAATGCTCTGGATTGAAAGAAAGGACTCTCGCGTATTTTCTATTAGTCATCGTTTTTTTTTGATGCTATTCACTTCAGAATGAGCGCCGATATCAACTCCCGTTTCCTTTCTTTACAAGGTGCGAAATTAGGTAAGACATTGATACTGAGCAACCCATTTCGGATTGCCCACTTTTATATCGCTAGTAGACAAAGGATGTGTTTCGCTCTAGGCTTCTGGAAGATGATAATGGCCTTCTGGAACTGTGTCTGCGCCTATTTTTCTTTGACTAGTATTTTTTTTATTTCGGTCTCTTAAAAGATAAAATTATGGAATCTTGAAGTACCTATTCATATAAGCGCAGAGTCATACTTTGTTATCATTAATTCACCACATTATTTTTGCTCTTGAACGTTATTACGAGAAGTAGTGACTGTGGAGTAGAACGTTTAATGTCAAACAGATCCTGCGTAAAACTCAACTCCAATAACTTTGATAGTTACTATTGATTAACATCCTTTTGTGTTCCAAATCATTTGGACTTGATTTAAATTTCAGAAATACTGCTTGCCAGTATTTGAATAGTCTGCATAATGCAAAAAGACCCTCAACTTATGTCAAAAAGATGATGGTAATAAAACAATAGGACTCAGTTGTTAATGCTACCATGATGCACGAAGGCTGAAGAAATAGCTGTAATGCAAAAAAGATATTTGTCGGTTTAATTCTCTATCTCGCCAGTTACGCCTAATTTCAATTGAATTAACCATTTCGGGAAGGCCTTTGAAAATTTTTGTACCTCAATTTAACAGGAATTTTTTATTTATCTGTTTCAATTATTTATTTTTTAAAATGTTTGGAGTGGGCTGCTTTACTGACATTCCTATTGCTCCATGACCGACCCAAAACTTGCTACAATCTCAGTAAGGCCTTGTGATAGCTAATAGTTTTTTCATCCAGAAGACTTCAGATACCATGAGTGCAGGTAGTACATTTTAGTAAATGCTGCCACCCAAAACTCTCTTTGAACATGGGAAGATTGCAGACTGACTTGGTTAGCTCTGCCGGACCGCAGATGAAAAATTCAAAGCTTTAGACCTATAGTGCCTATCTGGATACTGCGAAAGGATCTCGATGCCCTAATATTTCTTTAGCATCTACCTTCTTTATGACATTAGGGATAATGTGAGGGTCAAGGCGTCTCAACCAGAAAGACAATAAATACACTTTGATAATTGTTAAAACTCACATATTCGCAAAATTTGATTCCAAAATTATAGTATCTTGACGGAGCCTTCTTAGGTTGATCTTGAGTGGCAATAACATCGCATGCTCTATCTCGCTTCACCAGAACAAACAAGTAACGATATTTACAATGTTTCGAGTAGTATTGCTAAAGCATCTAAAAAAAAGACATTTTTCAGATTTAATGATACAAGACCTCATTGAAATAGTGATCTTATTATTTTGCATCACTGATTATATCAGAAAAAGCCTTTTTTCGACTAATATTAGAACCCTCTAGAATTCGAAAACGCGTTTTGGGACTATTGCTGCCGCAACCAATAGAAGTCGACGCATAGATTAGAACAGTTTTTAGGATTCAATTATTATACACCTTGCAACCTTGCATGTAAATAAACAATACCTAATACTATACTAAACAGTCATTGAAAACACAGCATGTGGATCTCGATCTTATCATATTATACCTCAGCACCCCCCACGATTTAAAGAAAATCTTTCCTTACAGCTAGTTGGAAACCTTTTGTGGTTTTTTTGCTTTTTCCCTAATGCTAGATAGCTTGTAAAATGAACACATTGATCTCTTATTGACATCTCTATTTACCCGAGCCATATACAGCATGGGCTTTCCCACTTCTTAAGTTTTCGAGAAAGATTAAAACGTGGCATGCACTTCCACTTTCGGAAGTGTTGTTAAGGGAAATCAAAAACGGTTACCAGTATTCTCCCTTTTTAGACGCATGTCTTGCTGCCTGTCCATAAAGAGAAAAACTAAACTTCCAGGTCACTGAAGAACGTGTATCGGAAAGGAGAACTTTCCGGATTTGAAACAAAATACGGTATCGAAAAAAAAACTACTGTACCGGAAGTAAAAAAGTTTTTGCACAATCGAGAAATGGTAGTTCCATTTTTTAAAAGACGAGCTTGGCGTACTTATCGTGCATGGCGTAGATATCGTACTTGGCAATCCAAAGTGTGTTCGACGAGCAGATGCACCTTGGGCGATGTCCGATTGTGAAGTGCAACTGGACAGAAAAGACACCTCAAACATTACATCTTCATATATATATATATATTGTGCATTGTTAATTTTTTGCGTTGGACCGGCACGACCTTTATCAAAGCTGTTTTGTCTCTTATTCTAACTATTCAAGAAATAATAATAAGTCGATTTTTGAAATAATATTCTACCAATGTCTTTACCACAGCTACTTCCAATTGCCGTCCAATTCAATTATAACACATTGGCCAATGGTGAATGGATACCAGATTTTTTCCAAGATCTTGGCGTTTTCGGTAGGGGAATTGCATGTCAAAGTGAATCTGGCTCGGTGATTTCTTATTATCCTGATCAACATGCTGATGCATTAAGAACTTTGGAAGAGTTTGCAGTAGGCTTCCATATGTCATATCAAGTTTTTGCAGAGCAAGGAGTCCCAACTAGAGAGACTGATATGGTCATTTATGACGTTCCTCAAAGTATTAGCGAAGCCTGCCAAGGGATCGCAGCTGGGAGTAGAATGCAGTGTTCCTTAACAGATTATTGCGGACCTAATGCACCTAATGATGCTGGATTGAATCCACCTTCTGCTTCTGCTTCGGCTTCGGCTCCTGCCTCTGCTCCTGCTTCTGCTCCTGCCTCTGCTCCTGCTCCTGCTTCGGCTTCGGCTTCTGCTCCTGCCTCTGCTCCTGCTTCTGCTTCTGCTCCTGCTTCTGCTTCTGCTTCTGCTCCTGCTTCTGCTCCTGCTTCTGCTCCTGCTTCTGCTCCTGCTTCTGCTCCTGCTTCTGCTCCTGCTTCTGCTCCTGCTTCTGCTCCTGCTTCTGCTCCTGCCTCGGCTCCTGCTTCTGCTCCTGCCTCGGCTCCTGCTTCTGCTTCTGCTCCTGCTCCTGCTCCTGCTTCGGAAACATGGGCTGGTTACAGTAAAAATAGTACTATTATTACTGAAACAAAAACATCACCTTTGTCAACAAAACTTATCACAGTGACCTCATGCTCTGATAACTTATGCTCAGAAAGTGTTTACACCACTGGTGTTACAACTGTGACAAATGAGTTTACAACTTATACAACGTACTGTCCTCTAACAAGCTCCAAGGTGGAGATAGCATCGAACTTGGAAGGATCGATTTCAAGTACCCTGGTCCCTGCAACTGTTTTCCCTACAGAAAGTGCAAACTCGAGTACATCTCCTTCCATTCAACCTCAGGTATCATCTGTCAGCTCGCTTGCCACATCCTCAGCTTCTCTAACTGCTCAAACCGCAAACGCTGGTGGTAAACTAGATTATGCATTCGGTTCAGTTATTATTGGTGCTGCTGCTCTACTGCTATAACTGAGGGAAACAAGTGTCGCTTCTCTTTATATTTTTATGTAACACATATTTTAGGACGTTGAGAAAAAAATGCAGCTGTAACTATGTACAGCAGATTCCTTCCTTACTACAGTAATAGTTCAAAAGTAGTTGAATTCAAAGAGGGAAGGCACAGAAAAGACGCTTCTCAGTCTTTCAATTAATGCCGAAGTCTCAGAATATAACAAATGATTCAAGCACTACTATTTTTCTGACGAAATTGGTAGAGACAAATTGGGTATGCGATCGCAGTAAAGCATAGACTCAACGCAAAAAACACACAGGCACTAAACCTCTGATTTCGAGACATCATTCGTAAGGAAATCAATTCCTAAAACCCCACTCCTATACCTGTCCTTTGAAGCATTGATACAAAACAACAACAGAATACAGGGTTGTGAGCGCATGATCAAATTGCACACTCTTTGCAGACTCAGAGGTAGGGAATTTTCAAGCCCTCTTTTGAAAAAGGCTTACTGCGGAATACATTCAGCTTTGGAGTCAGATACTTTCAAAAGTTTTTAAGTTTGCGTTCTCCATTATTCATGTTTAGCTATAGTGCTGAATTTGCTTAATATCTGCATCGTTTTTATTGCGAATAGCAATGATTCCAGTTCCATGGTCATTCTAGTCAACAAAATTTTACTGTCCACTTTTTTTAACAATATTTGCTACTAATGAAACTAACCTTTAGCTCTGAATTAAGTAAGTTAAGTGACTATAAAGAAATGAATGAAAAAAGTTGCTGGGTACAGCACCACAAACGTAGTGCAGCTAACGAACCTTTCCATTCATATGTAGAAACAAGTACCATGTGAATCACGGTATATTTTCAAAGCGCATCGGGTCCACTATAGAATGGCGAATCTTTCTCAATCTTCTAATATACGTTGCATTATAACAATTTCCATGGACTGAAAATTCAGCACTACTTAAATCAATCACTTTAGTAATGTTAGCGGTTTGCTTTCTAAATTCATTTCCCCATTAAGCCTCCCCCAAATTTTCATGACAAAGGACCTATCTTACTTTTCCGTTTTTTGGATAGGTGATGGATACAGGTCGTTTTCAGTTCGGAGGTTCTCTTTTACCAAAAGGTAGGGACGACGATGAATTCTTTCACGTGGCTCTCAACTTTTTTCTTTAATAAGTGTATCATAGTCCAGAGTTCAGGATTTAAGATCATGAAAGCATCTACAGATGAGAACCCAGAAAGGAATATTTAGCTCCATTTTAGACTCTGAGATTCAATAAGCAAGCTGTTTGATAACTCACGTAATGATGAAGACTGCAAAATTCAATCTTCCTCCGAGAATACGCAACCGTTGGAGCTTGGGAACCTTTGTGAAGATAGAGCGATAAACTTTCATTTTGAAAACCTGTTTTGATCTGAGGATGGAAGAACAAGCAAACGATATTTAAAACTTCCTCAAGCGAAGAAATGTTATTCGCTTTCTCAACAAGCACCCCACTTTTATCAGCAAAAAAATATTTGTTTTTACAGCCGACGAGTTTATTAAAGAAAGAAGTGTCCTCTTGTCTGGTCGGATTACAAAAAGGATTGCCGTGAGTATTCATATAAGTATATTAAATGTGAAGGTCAATTAGTACCAAAGGAAGCAACAAACATCAATAAGCTCAACAAAGATAATTAAAAATGCCTTGCTTCCTCAAGTCTTTAGAAAAATGAGTCTTATCAGAACTTTTTGCAAATAATTTTATTGTCAGAAATATTAATTTTAATCATTATATCAATTACATTTTGATATGTACCTTTCCTAAATGGGGCTATGGGTGATCTAAAATGTTCGTTTCAGATCTCACTCAAAGACAACAGATGCATTGCTTCTTAACTACATTTGATATCTCGCAGTTTTCTACGTTTAACAATTCTCAGTGAGACTCCCTTGGTAGTTTCGATCATGCTCGAATTTCTTCATACATTATCTTTGAGAGACTGATAGTAAGATTGCGATGTTCAGTTCTAGAGAGGTATGAGTTTTCGAACACTAATTCACAAAATGAAATTGAAACTATCTATCTTTAGATGAAGATCTCTAAACGAACCTTATATAATTAATCACAAAGCAGACCGACGAGTTGATAATTTATCTGATCACCAAAACATGTATTCAATATTGTTCAATCTCGTAGAGCATGTAACCCACACGTACTTTTAAATTGTGTTACCTTAGTCTTTGGGCCTTGATCAAACTTTATCTCCAGAAAAAATGATATTTAATACATTAAGAAATCTCGCGCTATATAAACAAGTTTTTCTTTACGCTGTGGGTAGGCATTTGAGAAAAGCTGTGCATCTATAATGCTGTCCTTCATGTCAAAGATCCTGGTCCTGAAGGTGTATGTTTACTCGTATTATTACTTGACTTGTTTAAAGGACCATCCTAAAGATGAAATTGAAGATGGAATTATCCCTGATTCATATCCGTGTGGCGCATTCATCAAAAGCCTCGGTCAAGTCTCATGTTATCATAGTTTATAATGGAACCTAGAAGTACTTTAAAGCCATCCTCGATTTGTTCCGGAGAAGAATATTCCCGGTAGTTATGAGATAATCCATTCTTTGAAGGAATGAATATCATTGAAGTTGGAACCCGAAAATTTATTTGACATGAATCATGCCCTGCTCCTGACCAAATTTCCCTAATATCGGTATCGGGGAATTGATCTCTCGCTGACTTAGAAACGCACTTGATACATTTTTCGTCAAATTCTACAACGGGCGTATTGACAAGTAATTCTGAAGTCCATGACAATTCGCCACTTTCATTTTCCTTGATCATTTCATCATACGCTGATTTCGTTTCTCTGAGCATGCTACTCAGTATTTCATCAGATTCATGTCGGAAATCCAGCGTAAAGGACACCTTACCGGGAACAATATTAACCGATGAGGGCTTAGCTTCTATGACACCACAAGTAAATAAGCCGCCCCACCTGATAGCAATCTCCTCAGCTTTCAGTATCATTCTTGCAGACATCAATAAGGCATCCTTTCTTAACCTCCTTGGTGTGGTTCCGGCATGACTTCCGGTATCTGTGACGGTGAACAATTCCCAATAGCATGCCTGTACCCCAGTAACTACTCCTATTTTCTTTTTTTCATCCTCGAGGACTGGCCCCTGCTCAATATGCAACTCAAAGTGTGCATCTATCTCATTTTCTCGGTATGATGCTGGCGTTTCCCCTAGATATCCAATCTTTTTCAATGAGTCGTACACGGTTTCGGAGGTGCTTTCAGTAACAGATTTCATTCCATATGCATCTTCGATATCATACCTATTCGCCCACACGCTGGAACCCATACAATATCTCGGAAAGCGGGCACCTTCTTCATTAAACCAGCAAACTACACACACGTCAAAGTTAGGAACATAGCCATTCTCCTTAAAAGTTCTCAAAACCTCCAGACCGGCTAAAACTCCTAATATTCCATCATATTTTCCAGCCTCAGGTTGAGTATCCAAGTGCGACCCAATTGCTGTGGGCTTACCTCTTTTTTTCCCTGAAAAGACAGCAAATATGTTACCGATTCTGTCGATGATAATACTGCATCCAAGCAGTTTGCATTCCATAATGAACCAGTCTTTGATTTCTCCATCCACAGAGGTCCCTGCTAATCTTCGCATTCCAAACTCATGATGTTCATCGCCCCACTTTGAAGCACAGCCAAAATGTAAGCCGGTCTTGATTATTGTCTCGTTTAATCTCCCTGGCACAATAGATAGTGAGCCCGCCATACTAGCTTTCAATATATTTTGACTGGCAGTACGCAACTTTACTTCTGTCATGTTTTTTCTTAAAAGAACGGCTTATATATGTGCTTCGCTGATTCTGAACGATTCGATATTTACTGACTTGCAACTTGTCGCCAATCAGCTACGCATCTCTTGTAAAATTCCAATGCCTCATATGGCCTTACTATTGCAATATGAAGCAATTTATTTATACCTTTTGACATTTCAGCACATAGCAACTGCTGCTAATCATTGTTGCCTATCATAAATTCTCTGTATTTGATAAAGCGCGGTAAGAAAATTAATTTGAATATCAAGGCTGAGTAACGTACTTTACCGCGGCTATCAGAAATCTTGCCGCGGTGCGCAATGCCGAGGTTCACATCGCCAATATATAATTCCGAAGAAGTAGACTGTTATCAAATGACTGCACATATTACATTTCTTACAATAAAGATAATTTATCATGAGGCTACAAATTTACTGCAATTAGCACTCTAGGTTGAAATTTTCTGGTACACGTAGTTTTCTTCGAAGGCGCTTTCACCTTTTGCAGTGGAAGTATTACAACTAGTTTTCATTGTATATCAATATCGCGCACTCTCAAATAATCCATCAATTTGCAGCACTCACCATAAGCTCCAGACAATGAACAAATCTTAAGACATGCAAATGACAGTATGTTTAGCCGAGAATACTCTTCTCTCTAGAGATTTTTACAATAAGTGCGACAGCTGTCATGGCATATCTTTTCCTAATTTCTGAACGGCTAAGACGATTTTGCGAGATCAACCGACCACGACTATTGAAGGAATTCTTCCCGCTCTCACAACACTTAGTCTTTCGTAGAGTTGCCAACTTTTACTTCAGTTAGCATTAAGGTACTTAGCTACAAACCCTTCGCGTCATCAACTATAGACCTCCATGTTTGTGCAGAGGAGGAGAATGAAGAATTTTTGGTTGGACGTTCTTACCGTTTCCGATACTGTGATACACAATCTTTCTTTACCTTAATTAAAAATATGCCCATTCGATGACAAAATATGATGTAGATCCACAATCCAAATCAAAGAAAGTCTTCGGTGCCACCATATTTTTTATCAGCTTTTATGGCATTCGACATTGCGTCTGCTGGCACGTAACATAAGATACTTATAGTCGTAAATAGTCCATTCACATAGCAGGATAGATCAAAGAGATGATTCGAGTCTGAAATAAATAATCAGATATGATGCATTTAGGAACATTGGCCATTCCACACCTCGGTATTCTCACCAAGTGAAGCTCTCTTCCTTGTAATCAACTGCAATAGATAAACTGTTACAGGTTTTCTGAGAGATTGCTGCTCTTAATTCTCTGTTAAAAGAAGAGGGTCCACATGCTATAAAAGTCAGATCATTGCGTTCTTCACATGCGGCTGTTATTTCATTTGAAATTATCTGCACCAGGTCCGGCCTTTTGCCCAGATCTCGAAAACAAAATTCTTCCGTGGATTCTTTGTCATTAAATGTAATGAACGAGTCTTCAATTGAAATCTGTGAAGTAGTAACTATTGCTATCTCGCAATCTTTTGACTTCAACCATTCTAACTCTTTCCTGAACCATGAAATATGATCTCTGTTCCTTATAATCCAGATAAACTTATTTACTATTGTGGATTGTTTGTTTTTTGCGATTTTGGAAAAGTAAGCGTACACAGCTGTAACCCCAAGACCTGCAGCTATACCAACAACCTTATTATTAGGATGCGCCACAGACACATTATTGCCGTAGGGGCCCTCGATGATAATTCTGTGACTTATGGTGCATTCTCCCGATGAAAAGATTTTCTTCAATAGGTGATTTGTCATTCCTTTTTTTGCCCTGAAGTACACAATCAGCTTCTCGTCAACACTCTCAGGAGTTGAAAGAAGTGTAAATGGATGCGATTGCCATGGATAATACCAAGGGTCATGAAAATCAACAAAATATATAAACGAGAATGAACCACATCCATATTTGAAGAATTTCGGCTTTCTAATCGTCATTTTTAGGACAGAATCTCCGCAATATGTCAACTCGGCTTTTTGGAACCCTCCACTTAACATAATTCTTATAATTCGCATCATGTATTCGAAACCTAAAATGCCAGCCATCGACCATATCCAGCCGAGCCAACCTAGGCTGATGCAGTGATAGTACATGCAAATGATAAAGAAGATATTCATAAATCTATGGAGAAAGAGGAAAACTTCGTACGCAATGTCTCTAATTAGCTTAGCAGCATGAAAAACTAGCAGACCCAGGAGGGTCATAGCTGCAATTCCCCATTTCCAATACGCATCATTCCACCACATTTTATACCCGCCTTCTTTGATAGAGTATGTTGTCCAAATTATTGAGTGGATGAAAGCTAAGATAGCACATACATATGCGCACCATTTATGAAAGTAGTTAAATGTAGAATAGCTGAGCCCAGAAATTTTGATAAAAGGATTATTACGAATCCCAAAGAAATAAATGACAGGAAACAATGACATCGACATTAAATCCACTCTGTAACTAACCAAGACCAGATTCATGAACCAGCGATTAGTCAGATATGGATGAGGGGTTTGAAGTTCGTAACCAACACCAACAGAGATGATTGATAGGCAAACAAACACACCAACTATCAATACCTCAAGACGTGTTCGAAAGGCGTCAGGCAGGAGTAGGTCGGCATATCTGCTGGTCGTATTGCCTATACGAACCAAAGGAGGAATCGCCAAGTGTTTCCGAAAGCTTTTAGAAAATAATTTGAAGCCAATATACCTGTTACTAATATTAAACAATGAAGCTATGGCAATGATTGAAGCCCAATAAAACACCAGGCCCCAACCGAACCATTGACTTCTTTCAACTTCAAAGGTAAATCCTTTGAATTTACTATAGTACCAATCAAAATCGGTTTGATTCACCAGAAGCGTAGTAAATACTTCGGATTCTTCATCATTCTTAGTGGGATTTCTCAGATACCGAGTTCCATTTTCATAAAATTTCCACATATCATCCAATGAGTAATGGAAATTTCCTCTTGAGAGGCATCTTCCTGCTATATGTTTGAAAGCGTGGTCCACAACGTGCCTGCTTTTCGAGTTACTGTTTATACAGTTGGTTATAGTACCCAGCCAATTTACATTTCCACATCGACATGTGTAAGCTTTCATTCCATTGGAGTGCGTACCACAACCCCAGTCGAACCCTTTCTCATAATAGACACAAGCTGATGCCAATGTCGAGTCCACCAATACTAGAGCACTTGATGACGCTATAGCAAAATATAACAGACAAAGGAACTTCATTTTGAAGTAGCCTTCGTCGCTAGTATATTCCAGACTAGTGGAGCCATCTTTTAGTAGTTCTTGTACCTCATTAAATACAACGAAATTTTTCCTAGACGAAAGCGATTCTGAGCAAATAACAATTGTGTGTAAATTTACTATTATGCGCTACCTGAGCACTCTAGCTTTTTGGAAATTTCGGATGCTCACTCACTCAACTCAAGTAGATAAAATCTGCAGCACTCAGTCGATGACGCGAGAACAAAAAGAATATTGAAAAAACCCTGCTCAAATGAGACTTTGTACGAAAACAAATATTTCGATTTTTAACATCTATGTTTGATATACTCGTCTAACTGTATTATCAATCAGTTTGAAATTCTGAATTTGTTTCGTCTTAAAGTTTCGGCAGTGCAAAATAAACAGGACCTTGAAGGTGCGTCAACGTTTCATCAAATGCCTACCGACCTACAATCCAACGCGGTTGAATAATCGTAAAGAACCCCATCGCCTACGGATAACGATAGCGAAGACTCAAATGTGGAGTTCAAAACTCTGAGGTCAGATTTCTGTTTTTTCTCGATTTGTTAAAAATCTCAAACTTGACATTTTAGGTCTCTTGAAGGTAGAAAAAGCAACCTCTTTACAATCGGGTAGTGCCTGATACTCAAACTGAAAATGGTATGATTCGACATTTTTAATTCTTGTTCAATGAGTGCTTAAAAAACATGGGCCATTTCAAGAGAAGTGCATTAGTTCAGCCTGAAAGGTTATAGTACAGCGCATTAGGTTGTCAAAAGTACGATGTAGCCGCAATTGGAGAATCACATTAGGATAAAGTGGAGATCGCAATTGTTGTACCCTCACTCCGAGGATACAAATCCTTTCGTCGCTCCAAAACCAACATTTTGAGCGTTCGAATAGGTATTAAGAAAAAGAATTGCTTTTGTCTTCAAGCAGAACCCTAGTCAAAGTTAGATCTTTTGGTATTTTGTATTGTATCTGAGTAAATATATTTCGAACTCATTGTGAGCTAATCCTGATGATTGTGATTTGCAAGCAGGGTTGACCAAGCGCAGGGCTTACAACAGCCCGCATCTCAAAATAAACAAAAGCAGGGAATATATTATGTGAATAGGGTTTCGCGTGTGTTTCAGAGCACTTTATTTTTGCTGTAATTTGATGTTGGTAGCAATGACATTGATCGAATGGAGGTCAATTCGTACTACAGATGTTTGATTTTTGGAGGTAAGTTTGAAGCCGAAGTATTATAGTCTAATTAATAATAGGTAGCCAACTACAAATTCACCAATGTCTCCCTATGTAAAGCAGCAAGCCGCCAAATCGCGGAAAACCGTTATGCTTAACAATAAGGCTGAAGAGGTAGCTCATAATATTTGTCATTTGTCGTAAAGCTCTCCCATTTTTGAAGAATGTTTCATCGAATATTATAATGTTTGGTGGAACATGTTTTTTTGTGCTACACTTCCAAGTAGTGAGAATTAGTACGTTTGAATCCGTATCCTATTTAGGATAATGCGGAGAGCCCTTACTATTTCCAGTGACTATCATAGGGCTTATGAGATGAAAGATTTTGCTGTGATATGATCAATTGGGTGTAATGTATTTAGGACGGCGAGTTTTCCACTCGCTGTAAAAACGCATACCATCTTGATTAAATAGAATGGGATGGATCACAGCACTTTTTGTACAAAATGAGCGGAAAACCTCGTGTCTCGAAAAATTTCAATGATAATAACCATGAAAAGATAAGGAATATACATGTATTGATGACAACTTATGGATAAATATACCGATAGAAGCCATCCAGAATATATACCTGGTACTTTCAATATCTATGCCTCCGGGGTCCCTGGAACGCCGGTCAATGATGCTTTTAAAGTCCTAAAAAAAGATAAAAATGATGTTGTACTGATACCGCAGCCATCTGACTCGCCTAACGATCCATTAAACTGGCCAAAATGGAGAAAACTCATTCACTTTGGTTTGTTGTCTTTTGTCACTGCCTTCACTGCTGCTACCAGCAATGACGCTGGAGCAACGCAAGATTCACTAAATGAAATCTATGGTATTTCTTATGATTCCATGAACACGGGGGCAGGTGTTTTATTTCTGGGTGTGGGTTGCGCTACGTTGCTTCTTGCCCCGCTTTCTTCCCTGTATGGCAGGAAAATAACTTACTTGATTTGCACAACACTTGGTCTTTTCGGTGCCATGTGGTTTGCTCTCGCAAGAAGGACTGCTGACACAATTTGGTCGCAATTGTTCGTCGGCATAAGTGAATCATGCGCAGAGGCCCAGGTTCAATTGTCTCTGAATGATATTTACTTTCAACATCAAATAGGTTCAGTGCTGACCGTTTACATTTTATGCACAAGTATTGGTACTTTTTTAGGACCGCTAATTGCTGGTTATATTGCTTCTTTGGCAACTTTTAGATGGGTGGGCTGGGTTGCTACAATAATTTCAGGAGGGTTGCTTATAGCACTTATATTCGGTCTCGAGGAAACTTACTTTGATAGAAATAGGTACGTGACTCCATTAAATCCCAAACTGCGCTCATTGAATGATGATCCGAATACATCTGATAACAGATCAGCCTATTCTGTGTCCGAAAAAATGAAAGGATTAGCTGCAATGCAAACTAGGGAAAGGAATATAACTGAAGAAGATATTGTTAATGACAATGAGATGCATGATAACACAAGTGAGGGTCAGATCGATGACAAAGCGAATGATGTAGAAGGTAAATTTGAAGATGATTTAATAGACAATTTGAGAGATGGTAAATCGGAAGGCCTCCTGCCTTATCACAAAAGAATTGCCATCATCACGAAGGCCACCAATTTGAAGGGTTGGGGGTTAAAGCAGTACTTCAAATATTTATTCTTCAACCTAAGAATGTTATTGTTTCCTCCAGTCTGGTTGTCAGGATTGTTTTGGGGCATTCAAGATGTCTTCCTATCATTTTATTTGACTACAGAGGACACTTACTTCTATGATCCTCCTTGGAATTACAGTGACTACGGTGTCGCAATTATGAATGTCCCAACACTAATAGGAGCCGTAATTGGTTGTGTATATGCAGGAATTTTCAGTGATTATTTTGTCCTTTGGATGGCTAGAAGAAACAATGGTATTTTAGAGGCCGAGTATAGATTGTATTTCTCATTAGCTGCAGCTTTAATTGGACCTGCTGGACTGCTAATGTTTGGCATTGGATCAGACCGCAGCTTGCCTTGGCAAGTTATTTATGTCGGCCTGGGTTTTATAGGTTTTAGTTGGGGCTGTTCAGGTGATATTGCGATGGCATATTTAATGGATTGCTATCCAGATATGGTATTGGAAGGGATGGTTTGCACAGCTATTATCAACAATTCTATTTCGTGTATTTTTACGTTTGTATGCTCCGACTGGTTGGATGCCTCTGGAACTGAAAATACGTACATAGCGTTGGCTGTGATTAACTTTGGCATCGCGCTCTTAGCTCTTCCGAGCTTCTACTACGGAAAAAGAATAAGAAAGTGGACGAAAGAGTGGTATAATCAGTCGGTTGATCTGAGAGATGTTTTATAGTTTGAACCTTTTGGCAACCGTCTGTGGAACATTACTATTCAGGAATCCAACAGCAGTTTTTGAAGGCGTTTTCAACGAAGTGTTCTCATGTCGGAGTCTTAAGTAGATTGTGAGCTTTTCGTTGATTGTTTTTTCCCTTATAGATGTTTGAGTCACAGTCTCTCCTCTTGTAATTTGGGAACAACGCTAATGATGAATTATAAGTGTATCAGATAGTAATGGTGCTTACACTTTTTCCTCCGCACCTAATACCGAGCACGCTTTCTTTTTTTACTAGTTTTTGATAAATGCGTTTGTAACTTCAACCTCCAAATGACTCTTTGTACTTAACGCAATCTTTTGGAGAAAGTTTAGCTATCTCTTTGCTTTATTAAGCATGTAGCCTTTTTTCAGAAATGTCTGACATTTGAGGAATAACATATAGATATGAGCATCCTTAGTTCCTGTCCTAAAAAAAGGTGCATATCTTTGAATACTTGGTTCTTCAAGCTGCCTTCAAAAATCGTTGCAGTGGTGGGGGTTGTTTCAAAGTGTGCAATGAAGTTAATCCTCTATATTTACTGTCACAGCCACTTTGAATCACCTTACAAATGAACTTGACCAGAGATGCTTCGTGGAAAGGATGAGTGAAGTGCCTGAGAGTCAGCTTCAGCCTGCCGCAGCTAATCACCTTGAATAACGTTTTTCAAGGTGTAGCGCTTCAAGCGGATGGTGCTGTGTGACTTCACAGTATTAGACAATGCAGTGAGTAATTCACTCCTTAGAGCCACCATCAGCTATGGCTATACGTCAGGTGCAGCAATATCTACGTGCTTACATCATTTTCAGGCGGCCGCTGCCTGCCATAAAGAGATAAATAGGTTCCATATTATTTGCCGTCCATCCCAATTGGAATATTAGAATTGTTCGATGCCCGACACATTTTCTTTTCCACGCTAAATGTTAGCATCTTCAATGCATTTCAAGCTGAAGTCTTTTTTTCACAGGGTAGCGAAAAAGAAATTCAAGTTACTTTTTCTAGTAATAGAAATGTTTATTCTGCCTTGTAAGGGCGCGCAAGTGATATTGAAAATAAAAATTTTCATATTGTTCTTTTAAGGCAGCCGCACCAAGCGAAATATGATAAGCATCAGTTTTTGACGCCATCTCATGAAAATGTTTATGAATATATATTGGTCCTGTAAGGTAGAGCGGTACAGAATATAACGATAAAAATTTGGAAACGAAAGGTTTTTGCTCTTCTAGACTGGCTGTAGTGGTATTTGCTTGACCCTTCGGTGGTATTTGCTTCTCTCTTTCCTATATTTTCGACTTGGTGGTAAATCTACGTAATGAATATGGAAACAGAGTCTGACAAGTTCACTAAAACAGAGACTACCTCAACAGCAGTAGAAGCACGTTCAGATCATTCAGGTTCGTTAATAAATAGGATAAAAGATTCATTCAGGCCAAATGAACTTTGCACGGTACCGGAAGATGCGGAAATCAGTGAGCTCACTGATCAAGAAAAGATTCAATTGAATCTGGCATCTCAACCCTACCAAAAAGTGCTAAGCCAGAGGCACTTAACTATGATTGCGATAGGAGGAACTTTAGGGACAGGCCTATTTATAGGTTTAGGCTACTCGTTGGCTTCTGGACCAGCATCTCTGTTGATAGGTTTTCTTCTCGTCGGTACGTCAATGTTTTGCGTAGTTCAGAGCGCAGCAGAGTTGTCGTGTCAATTTCCTGTTTCTGGCTCGTATGCAACTCATGTTAGCAGATTTATAGACCAGTCAATAGGTTTTACTGTCGCTACAAACTATGCCCTCTCTTGGTTAATATCATTCCCAAGTGAATTAATTGGTTGCTCACTCACAATAAGCTATTGGAACAGTAGTGTTAACCCTGCTGTTTGGGTGGCCATTTTTTATGTTTTTATCATGGGCTTAAATCTCTTCGGTGTCAAAGGGTTTGCGGAGACTGAATTTGTTTTGTCAATTTTCAAAATCTTAGCAATTATAATTTTCATCGTTATTGGTATAGTCTTGATTGCAGGAGGTGGACCAGGCACCACTGGGTATATTGGTACCCGTTATTGGCATAACCCTGGTTCTTTTGCTGAACCAGTTTTCAAGAACTTATGTAATACCTTCGTTTCAGCAGCATTCTCATTCGGGGGAAGTGAATTAGTGCTTTTAA
This sequence comes from Zygotorulaspora mrakii, assembly GCF_013402915.1. NCBI lineage: Eukaryota > Fungi > Ascomycota > Saccharomycetes > Saccharomycetales > Saccharomycetaceae > Zygotorulaspora > Zygotorulaspora mrakii. The sequence continues at coordinate 28,909 of NC_050719.1, forward strand.
CAAGTACTGAGTCAAAAAACATTTCAGCCATATCTCGGGCTGCGAAAGGAACATTTTGGAGGATCGCCATTTTTTACATTACCACAGTTGTAATTATTGGGTGTTTAGTCCCTTATACTGATCCAAGACTGCTTAGTGGTTCAACTAGCGAAGATATCACAGCCTCTCCTTTTGTCATTGCGCTAAGTAATACAGGTTCTATGGGAGGGAAAGTATCGAATTTCATGAATGTTGTCATTTTAGTCGCAGTTGTTTCAGTATGCAACTCCTGTGTTTATGCATCTTCAAGGCTAATTCAAGCCTTAGGTGCATCCGGCCAACTTCCTAGCATTTTTGCATATATGGACAAAAAAGGCAGGCCTCTGGTCGGTATTGGCGTCAGTGGTATATTTGGCCTTTTAGGTTTCTTAGTAGCTTCAAATAAGCAAGATGAAGTTTTTACTTGGTTATTTGCTCTGTGTTCTATCTCGTCTTTTTTCACCTGGTTTTGCATTTGTTTGTCACAAGTTAGGTTCAGAATGGCACTAAGAGCGCAAAGAAGATCTAAAGACGAAATAGCATATAAGTCAATGCTTGGTATTTATGGGGGGCTTTTGGGATGTATTTTAAATGTACTGTTGATCGCTGGTGAAATTTACGTGTCAGCTGCTCCAATAGGGGAATCGAGTTCAGCCGAAGGTTTTTTTCAATATTGTTTGAGTATTCCAATTATGATAGTCGTTTACTTTTGTCACAGATTTTACCGTAGGGATTGGAAAAACTGGTACATAAAAACCAGAAATATTGATCTCGACACAGCTTGCTCAGTCGAAAATAAGGAACTTTTCAATGCCCAGAGAGATGCAGAGAAAGATCTCATCTCTTCGAAGCCTTTCTATTATCGTTTCTACAGATTTTGGTGCTAGAACACTACAAATGTATATTTGATTGATACAGTTAATATGAGTAGTGCTTTCTATATAATATATGCATATAGGTAATCAATTCTTAAAGTTCACTAGGCAGGGTACATGCAGGGCCAGACGCCGCGCGAGACCGCTCGCGAGCTGCAATAGATGCAGGAAAAACAGGCATATGGTGATAGACCGCGCTCAAAAATCATTCTCGTTCTGGTGAAAATGAAAACGCAGTGTGTGTCATAACTTCGGTGCCTCTTTACTTTCTGATGAAAAAAAAATTGTCAGCCTGAAAAGTGGTACTTTTGTTAAAATGTTTAACTCTGTTATATAGAAACCAAATATCATCTGAAATATAAGCCTCGTTCAACCAGGCCTCGATAGACCTTTATTCAACTAAATCGGTAATCATTCAGAAAGCAGCTTGAGTGAAAACATGGTACGTATTCCATTGAAACAATTGTTAGTGGAGAACCCTCAAAAGGTATTGGTCCTTGATGGTGGTCAGGGCACAGAGCTGGAAAACAGGGGTATCAAAGTCGCCAATCCTGTTTGGTCAACAATTCCATTCATCAACGAATCGTTTTGGTCGGATGAGTCATCGGATCACAGAAGGATTGTCAAAGAAATGTACAATGACTTCATGAGGTCGGGAGCAGAAATCCTGATGACCATTACTTATCAAACAAGCTTCAAATCTGTTTCTGAGAATACACCTATCAAAACAATGGAAGCGTATGATAGACTTCTCTCCCGAATTGTTGATTTCTCCCGGCAATGCATTGGGGATAGAAACTATTTGATCGGCTGTATTGGTCCCTGGGGTGCGCACGTTTGTTGCGAATTTACCGGAAATTATGGTCCACGTCCGGAGAATATTGACTATTATCAATATTTCAAGCCGCAATTGGATAATTTCAACACAAACGACAATTTAGACTTGATTGGATTCGAAACTATTCCCAACATACACGAAATAAAGGCTATTCTTTCTTGGGATGAAGCTGTACTTTCAAAGCCCTTTTATATTGGTTTATCTGTTCACGAACATGGTACTTTAAGAGATGGCACAACAATGAAAGAAGTTGCACAAATGATTGAAGATTTGGGCGATAAAATTAATCCCAACTTTTTGCTTCTAGGTATCAACTGCGTCAGCTTTAACTCCTCACCAGATATTTTGAGCACATTGCATGAACATTTGCCAGATTTTCCCCTGCTAGCATATCCAAACAGTGGTGAGATTTATGATACTGAGAAAAAGATTTGGTTGTCAAACACAGATAAGCTGAATAGCTGGGATACAGTAGTTAGAAGATACATCAATAGTGGAGCTCGTATCATTGGTGGTTGTTGTAGAACAACACCTAAAGACATTGAAGAGGTCGCCGCAGCTGTTAGGAGGTACACTTAACCCATTTAATTCTCTTCGTGTAACAGTGATATATAAACGTATTTCTGCCATGTATGAAGTTAATAAGAGGCCGATATTTTCTGACTCGCGAAGAGACCTACGGTTTTGTACCTGACTTTATTATCAAGGAAAAAACTTTGGATTGAAATTCTTTCTGCACTATTGACACTAATTTATTTGAAGAGCTAGGGCGATTTCACTTGGCTCTGGGGCTGTCTTTTTCCACTATGAACCATCAGGTAACTCACGCGTTTCCCTTCTCTACGTTCATGGATGTTTACACTTTCAATCTCCAATGGCTAGGTCTTTAATGCGTGCAGTTCGAATGCAGTAACATATTAAATAGCAGCACTTCTATTAATGGTCTCAGGAACTTTTTTTTTGAACAATAATTCTATATGTAGCAACCCCTACCTCAAAATATTTGAAGTCCAAAATGATAATGCAGAAAGTTATAATTTCGAAATAATGAAGGTTGTCCAAAATAGATCTGCTGCTTGATGAATAGAAAGTAACTTATTGTGCATAAAATGATATTATTTAACATACAATCATGAACAAGGATACAACAACACCTTCGTTGTTATTGCAGCGGAATGCGAGAGTGGAAAATGATATAATAACTTATAATTCCGAAAATTAGTTTACATTTCTTGCATAGATGTCATCATATCCTTCTAGTTGCGATAATTTTATATCAATTTCATCATGATGGATTGATTTGCCATTCGCTACTTATATGTTATGAATTATGGCAGCCTCTGTAAAGTGAATGCTGCCAACGCTAAAAACTCAAGCAGGATATAGAACTGTAAATTTGAGAACATTATGTAGGGCTTTCTTACTTAAAATTTGCCGCCGACTGCACTAGCCTTTCCTTTCGCAGTTTTGTGAGACTCTAAGGATTTCATATTTTTTGTAAACTTCCGAATATTAGGATAATCCTCCTCCTTCGCAAAATTCCTAATAAAGGCCATCTCTAAAGGAAAGCTGATTAATATATCTGCTGCACTTAATTGACCACCCACCAAATAGCCATCATTCTTCAACAGCTCCTGTTCAATGAAGTTTAATTGATTTGCGAGTTCACCACGAGAATAGCCTTCACTTATCTTTGCAGTAATTTTTCTTGCAAGGTAAGAAAGCGGAAATGGGATTGGTGCCTGTTCTACCTTCGAAAGGATAAATTCAATCATTAGAGGAGGTTGTAAGGAGCCTTCGACGTAGTGCAAGTAATATTGAATTTCCTCGGCTTTGTCAGGATCCGCATTATTCAACTTATGGTCTTTATCGAAATGTTGTAGTATATATTGGAATATATATCCCGATTCCGCAAGGATCTTTTGTTTGCCACTTTCTCTGTCCACTATTTCAATCAACGGAGACCTTCCTAACGGATGAATGTTTTTCAATTCGTCAGGTGCACGAAATCCTTTATCTCTTTTGTAGGGAATAATTTCATAGTCAATGTTTAGTTCATCCAATAGCCATAAAACCCTGAAAGCTCTTGATTCATTTAGCCAATGAACTTTGATGATTGGAAGTGACATTTTGATAACCTTCTGATTTAACTGCCGTAAGTACAATTTTCCAGATGTATTTGTCTTTTCTGCTTAAGATAGACACCCTTCAATTCTGGCAGTTTTCTTTTAAACGTGCAGGCGTTTAATACTTTTTTAAAATGTCGTAGCAAAAACTTCTTCGGAAGAAAGCAATACTAAGGGCGCGCGAAGTTCTATACAAGGCTTGGAGAGCCCTTAGCCTCATTTTATTATGGGGTCGTGCCCATTTACCTCGTACATGCAGTACCATTGTCTACTAGACCTTATTTAGATTTCGGCGTTTGCATTAAAATCGCTCAGGGCAAGGATCCGAATATGTTGAAGCTAGCCTGGTTGGATACTGAGAATTGAAACGCTTTATTAATGGTTTACTGATTAGGAACAAAATAAATTTAACTAGTGTCATACTTTGTTAAACAAACCAGAATGCGATGATATATCCGGTAAAGATCCATACGTATTCATTAAAAAAATCGGCGGCAGAAGTTTTTTCATTCTTCGAACGCCATGCCTCCTCATGCCTCCTAATGCTGTTACAACACATTTTTCAGCTGCACAGAGTTTAAAATTATAAAATGCCTTTAACTTTGTGGCATAGATTCCTTTGCAGTCGGGCTTCTCAATTTCCAAGCGGTAATCTTCTTTGATTGTATAGCTTTGAGGATACATTTATATGTAATTCTACAGATACATTACGAATGATAAGGAAAATTTCCGTATATTACACTGGGCACCGCATTACAAAAGTAATATCGCGCGTCTTCCGTCTTTTCGTATTGTAGTTTCCATCCTTGTCTCTTTGACAAGCGCTCGGATTCTCCATTAAGCCTCCAAGGATAGAAATTGGTGACCTTTATGAAACTCTTCTTCATCATGAACTCTTATTGTAAAGATTTCCAGCATATTTTTTTATCGATTTTTTGTCGAAATCTATTTTTCTTCATGATTGTCTATTATGGAAGAGTCTTAAGTGCTCCTAGTAAAAATTTCATTGAACTAAAAGGCCCGCAGAGCGCTTTCATCCATTTCAGGTCTCAAGCAGTTCCATCCCAAATTTCTAATAAAATAAGGTAGTATTGTAGCCGTAGCGATATATATGCTATCTGTTTGCATTGAACATTGAAACTTTTAGACTTTCTCGATGTTTGTAACCTTTTCATAACCTATTGAAACACCTGGGAGGGCCTTCAGTATTTGTTTGAAATATAGAGTAAAAATTAACTATCAAGCGCTTAGTTATGGGTGAGAGCTTCCCATCAACTACACCAAAGGCGGGTGCTGTAACAGATTTACCGAATAATGTTTGCAACATAAATCGAGCAAAGAAATCCTAGTCTTTTGTAGAAAAGTTTGTCATTTAATTGCAGTATAATGCCTGTTACTATAAAAGATTGTGGCAGTTTATTTTCTGCATGATCACCTACATACATTTGATACTTTGAAGATACTATTTTCTATTTTATCAAGCAAGAAAACAAGTGTCTCCGGTCTCTTCAACTGATAAGTGTCATTCTATTGATTATATCATCGCAATAAATAAAGAACTAATGAGAAATACTTACCTCTCTGTATAAACTTGAATAAAATGCCACAGTTTTCTCATTTTTATTAGACATTTAATATATCTCATATCTTCTTTAGTTATCAGGCATACTAACATAGTTCAAAAATCCTTATAGATCTAATTATATATAGATAATCATTTATATTTTCTCAATAAAATTTGATCAGTCCGCACGTTAAATTATCTTCAACTTCTTAATGAATATTTATCAAAATATATTCTCGATTTAGAAAAGTTTCTGATCCAGTAAAAAATACTGGTTATCTTAGTAGAACCAAAATAGTATCTGAAATTAGTTTGTCAGCAAAGTTTTTTTGATCAAAATATGAATAGCAGCTATAAAAAGAATTAGTTTTACCACTACTATGAAGCATTCAATATAAAAATTGCTGAAATGATATTAATAATAACAGAAATAAAAAAAATTAGCGGCGTGTTTAATCTGAGTTCTTTGCCTATTACTCTATTAAAGTGCTGACATAATTTTACAAAAGTTGCAGCACGGAACCTTGTAGGTTCAGTGAGATATTTACTCATTAGGCCATGGAGAGGTGATGTTAATCCAGATGTCTCCTGTTTCAATGAAATATGCAGCTTTTTGAAAACATCTGTACTGCATACAAATTATTTTGATAGTTAAAGTTTTCTGTGTCCTAAGTTCAACTAATAGCATTGAATGATAGATTGAACAGGCTTGGAAAAAAAAATAGGACATTTGACTACTTCTCAAGAGATCTAAATATAATCAAAAACTCTTCTCAAAAAGCACTTGGGCTCATTGGAAACTTTATTTACCGGGACTGGGAATAGCCGGTGATGACAGAAAAACTCTTGTTCAGAATATAGCCCTGCCGCTAAATATAAAGTTAGAGAGAACCAAGCACATACCTTGCAAATCATGCAGTCAAAGTCCAAGAATTTATGGCAAGCAGCTGAAAAAGCAGAGAAATAAGCATCCTCATATATTAGAAGCCAGGACGAGATTCGTCTGAGTATTTTGCCCGGTGGTTTTACTCAAGGCGTTCTTTTGTAATCACCTTTCGTATAAAAATCAACCATTTCTTGCATACTTCCACCTAGCTCTGCACTTAATTTCTATTGCACAGAAATGTATGAAAAATATGCATTACTTTCAGAATTTCGTGGACTAGTTAGTTGTTTCATAGAATCACATGTTCTTATATACCTGTTTTGACGCTATGCAAATAAACCAAAGCACCTAGGATATTTTTTACAAAGTAAGAGACTTTTTTTAATGATTCTCAAATTGGGGTTCCGTGAAAGTGCCTTGCCTTTCCTTAATATTATTCTTTGCAATAGTATATTTTGAGATAGTATCCTGCACCCTTATGATTAGGTGCATATAAAAAACTGAAAAGTCGAAGTTCAACCCTGCTGGAAGATCCTTTTAAACAGGGTTACTATTGAAATATTCCAGAAAAATTTAGTAATTCAGGCTGGGAACGAATGGCAAAGGTGAGCATACCTTATCTGCCACCGTACAACTCATTCTTGTCAAAAGTCTCAACGAAATAATGGAAAATTTCGTGATTTAGTGCTTTTGTATAGGGTTCATAGAAAGAAAACGACAGCTTTTAATATCCCAGCTTGCAAATCCGAGAATATCAAAAAAAGAGACACCGTAAAGGTATCTCAATGTTGCGAGTAATAATGATACTTTTCTTCAGTAAGCCCCATGCTGTTTTGTATTGTTTAGTTGAATTATTAAGAAGGAAAAATAAAAATGTAGTTATCTCAACTATTGTTCCCTATGCTGAATTGATACTTTCAAAGAAAGTCCTTCACCATTTAGAAGTTCTCGTACTAAGAGCAGCTGCAATATTTCAAGTATTCAAACTTCCGAAAGTAAAAAGAAAAAAAAAGGACGAGTTAGATATGAGATGGAGGAAATAATACTAAAACATACTTTTGACCTTTTTTTGGCTTTGCCTGGTTACTGAATTGTGATCATATAGAGAGGTTGAACTTGTGATTGAATCAGATTTCCTCGGAACTTATGACTGTCTAAAATATTGCAAGCAGCCAAACTGAAAGGTTTTAGCGTGGTAATTTTCTCTTATATCACTTGAAGATAATTATTTGTAGTCTATAGATAGAGATCTACATTATTTCTGTTGGAGACAGAGAAACGGTGCAGATTACTTTTCTAAAAACAGCCACGAACGTGAAGAGCCTTTTTCCATGCCAACTGAAAGTCTACAGCTCTTCAGGAGTATATTATCTGGAAAGAATGGTTTCTTCGGAGTTATCGATAGTAACTTGGTTGAAATTTGGTGATCATATTATGATATTCAATTGTAGAGACATTTAAGCTCTTGATTTTCCATATCATGAATTGAGATAAAACAAATTGAGCTTGGATTAACATCTAGCAAATATGTCAGTATTTATACCTAACATCTTGCACCTATTTGTCTCTTAAGAGAGGCCGACGCGTTAAGAATTTTCATCGTCATCACACCATTTCTAGTCCCACAGAATACACAGCACAACTGTTATTTCATGTTCCATGACATAGACTTATTAGTAGTCAGATTCCTGAATTGTAAACGTCTCGCGATTGATCATCATCAGGTGTCTTTCCAGTCTGGATTGATATTCTGTTAGGGCTTCATCTGGCTTCGTTTATTTTGTTGTACAAATCACTTATCTTGTTTCTGATTATTATAAGTCATCTCTTTCATATACCTTAGAGAGAGAGAATATCGATCTATATTTCAATATATATCGCCCGTTTCGATTTACTTGTTCAAAGTGCGATTCCGTATAGAATTTTCTAGTTTTCTTTTAAATCATTATCCACATCATCCACACACCCTATTTCCTTATTCAGTCACACCTAGAAGAAAGTGAAAGCGGTCATCTTAATTTTTTTCAGACAAGCCCCTAGATATGGTAAATTGTATAAGAAATTTCTCATTCTAAGATTTCAATTAAATCCAATTATTGGAAACTCGCAGAAGGATCCCACGAAGCTAAGAAATGAAGCAAACCTAAACATTTTATTATTTTTTTTGCCTAATCTGCCAAAAAAAATAATAAGCCATTTGGAAAGGGTTTCTTTGGAAAAGTTGAAGAAAAATAAGACTATACAATTCGGAGTTCCCTATCTAATACCGTTGATAAATATTGCCTGGAACACAATATATTTACCCGCTAATACAGGAAACTCCATTAAAAAAAGTCATATCAGGAAACATACAATTCTCTATGTAGAAAGCAGAAAGATAACAACCTATTAACGTCCAAATCAAGCAGTCCATTAATATAAGAATATACAACCATTGTGAAATCTGTACTTCGTTAGCTATATACGTGAACCAGCTTTATACAGATAGGCAAACTTACCTAAGCAAGAATTTAGTTTTCTATTAGTACCTTAATTCAAGTTAATATAGTATACTAAGGCGTGCAATCATGTTAGACTTGGAGTACTCTTTATCTTTATTTCGCTCGGCTCCCTAATGGAGGATGTTTTCCGAGTATCAAGATGGTTGGTAGCGGGACTTACAACAGCTATTCAACAGCACCTCAAGTACACGTGTAAGGAGTAGTTCTGATGGGGTATAGTGTAGCATTACTTCCAGGATGTGATTTTTTCACACTTCAGACAAAGCTTCTTTTTAGTTTAGAAGGCTTACAGTAGCTGTTCTTTTGATTTTTAGTCTATTTACGATTCATGGGTGTTAACTGTAATTTTTGACCAACAAGACCTCACAAATAAAGGTTTTTGAAAAACATTTCTAACAGAAGTTTAGGTTAATTTACACATTTTTTATCTGAAACAGTTCAACAAGCAATAGAAACTAATGAATAAAATAAATGTCATGATCATTTTTTTGAAAAATTTCGCTTTGAATCTGTTTAAACTTTAATAACGTCGACAAAACAAAAAAGGGAGTAATAACTCAAGTGATATGTACACTAACAAATAATACATAGTAATAAAACCCAATATGAGGAACCTTTTGTGTGTTCCGGAGAAAGGGTACGGGTGCACAAATGTCAGAAAAGGCCGTAGTACACCCATGCACCGCATACATTTCCTTTTAAGGAGATCGGGAGGTATTGGAAAGGATTAGCACGCTTGAACTAAGGAATTGATTACTCTAGTACATTATTTTGGCCAATCTAGTATAGTTTCATTTGAATTGTTTGGAAATTTTGTAGAGAGTCCCTAATTCAAATTCTGATTTAACTGTTATAATTCCGAAAACCTCATTATATAATAAATTTTGATGGATTTACGTATGTTATTTATTAATAGGAAAGAAGTCTTTATTGGTAACTATTTGATATTTCTGAGTAATCGCATTTTTAAAGTTCTGTACAAGTGTCTTTCTTGCGGAACTTAACAGGCTTAAGTCCAAACAGTATATGAAAAGCAGAAGATAAAATACCTTAAGAGTATTTTAATTCTTAACGGATTACTCATCAATCAAGCATTTGATATCCCTAATAAATTTACCAAAACTTCCCTCACAACCACCCATATTCGTAACAGGTACAGTAGTGGATAGAAAGCCGTTACAGTCAGCAAAACCAAGGGAAATACCATCGCCAGATATCCACTTGACGATTCATCTTGCTCTACAGACCATCAAACACTTCCAAGACCCCGTCTCTGCCGTCTCCATAACTCAACTAGCAAACGAGGTAGCTACACAACCACGCATCCCAAGCATCATCCAGTTGACCCACCAAATCACAACACTACTTCAACGCAATCCATCCCCACTCCTCGCCCAAGCTTCTCAACTCTACTTCCAAGCACTACTTTCCCCAAACCAACAAGACATCATCAATGCAAATACAAATCTACAAAATCTTTTAATTAACTCTCCCGCTCATATCTTTGATCCACCCACTCCACAAACCCACACTTCGGCTTGACAAAATTAAACTGCTGCGCAAATGTGTCCCATATGTTCTGCTGTTCCGGGTGCGAGTGCCACGCGGACGCAAGTAGCGATGATAAAATATTTTGTCTGAGGCCGTACCCAAATTGCGCATTATATACTCTAAAGGCCATGAAGGAATTCAGTGGTCGGGTGGATACAGCTCTACTCACAGGCTTCTTATATAAGTTATTTAGTAAATCATTAGTAAGTGAGATTAAAAACTCATCATTATCCCACAGAAAAGGAAAGCTCCAATGAGTAGCACCAATATCTATGCCGTACCCTGCCAGCTTGATTTTTTCTTCTTTGATTTCTTCTAACAAACTTTTTGGTGGGGAAGGAATCTTTATGTCAGATTTCTTAGCTAAAAAATTGGTTATGCCATCACTCTGTGGTTCCCGTCTGTTTTTTGACCTCAGCACCTCAGCACTTGAATTGGTACATTTTTTTTTAAATTTGGATGCCGCCAACTTCTTTCTTTTAGAAATTTTAACCTTGAAAGCTGGTTGACTGTATATATTTTTTCCATTCCTGTTAGATTTCATTGTATTCATTCGATCTGTTAGATATTTCTTTTCAGATGTCAAGAAAATAAGTTAACAATTTTAGAAGAAGATGAACTACTATATATATATATGTCTCTGATACTGGCACTCTCTCTCTTGTACCCCATGTTAGAAGCTCTTTAACCGAAATGTTTCACATTAGTTTACTCTTAGAGGGTATATGACACTTCATTGCTTCTTAACCTCAAAATTGCTGCCCGTACACCCTAGCTTAAGAAACTCATGAAACAAGTTTTGATGTATCAAGGTTTCAATATTAAGCGCCCAGGTGTAAAGCAATGGATATTTAATTGGAACAAAGTCCCAATAATCTCAATTCAAAAAATTCTTTACAATTAAGTCAGTAATGAATAAAATACCAATAAATATACTACTAAACCCTGTCCAATATGATGATAAAAAGGAAAAGTATGGTGAAAGAACTATATTCATTCAAATTGTATTATACTGACATGTTAAAATAACTAGGTTAAGAAAAATAAATGATCGCCTTTTGCATATTTGTTCTGAGTTTCCATGTGATGTCAAAAAAGTCAGTATTGGAATATTTATTGAGTTGCATGGAATTTTTACAGTAAGTTGAGCTGCTTTTCAATATTAATACTTCCTTGATAATCAATACTAACAGAATAAATAGACACTCTCTTCATTTAGGGATGATGGTAGTTTCGACAGCGACGAAAAGTGTTTGCTAAAAGTTACTGCCCAGTTATCAAAAGTTATAAAGTTACTCATCCAGGAAGAAATAAGACTAGGCTCCTTAAGAGAAGAATTTAACGCATCAAAGCACATTGAAACAGGTATTGGTAGTAATACGAAAGAGGATTTGAAAAAACCAGTATTTTTTGATTTAAATACACCACAGACTGTACAGCATAAGATGTCAGGTAAACATCCATGTAGGGGACGTAGGTTAGAAAAACCCCAAATTAATATGCTTGAGAAATGGTTCACAAATAATATCGAGAAACCCTACTTGAATAAGAAAAGCCTTCAACTGTTAACAAAAGAGACCGGACTCTCCAATATTCAGATCAAGAACTGGGTCTCTAACCGCAGGAGGAAGGAAAAAGTTGTTACTATAAGTCCTCCCCTTCTTGATCTATTGGCATAATTATTACATGTATATATGGGTATTGCATATTACAATAACTTGTAATCACTTCACAACTATGGGGGAAGAATGATGGAATATTTCAGCTATACTTTGAGCTTCTTTCACAATTTGAAGAGCACTGGCATCTAAACATTTATCCTGAGTATCGTTACCATAAGGTAAATAAAATAAGTCGGCAACTGGAAAATAAGCTCGTGTATCAGAATATGTTGAATCGAATGCGCTATTTTACAGCTTCTTCGCTGTTATCCAAATTGGAGGATATTGTAACACTCCCCGCTGCTTCTGCTACGGATGCAGCTGGTACTGCTCCCACTGCTGCAGAACCTTTTAGTTCCACCTATACATACTCCTCTTTCCATTCCTCTCAGATACGTGCCAACCATCTACACCACTACCACTACCAAAACCGCCAGAAGAGGCAAAGTACAACTACAAGAAGCAATTCTCAACAGCCAAACCTTCCATCCTTGCAAAACCCGCATTCTTCAGAGACTCTCCAGAACTGTCATTGGAAAATCAAAAAATCCTCGTCCTGCAAAAGAACTCGAAATCACAACTTTGCGCTCCCGAAACAAGATCACAGATGTGATCGCATCAAATTCGACTTTCCCAAGAAGAAGCTTCTTCCTCCAGATCTCAACACTGTTTCCAACAACACCAACCCCTCTCGATTCCCATCCACTTCCTCCATGAAAAAGCCTCTGCAATATTCAACCCTTCCTAGCCCCCACTATTCCCCCTTACTCCCCCGCATACCCACTGCTAGCCGCCTAGCAAGCTCCAAAGCTGACCACTGCCATCGTACTGCAGGGGCTTCACATTCATACAACATCTCTTCCAGCTCTTTCCCCTCCCTTGCTTACTTCACTAAGCCTACAGAGATAGATTTCACTCTTCAAACCAGGCTTTCAACCTTGCCCTATGTTCCAGAACCAAAATCGCTCTCTAATGTGGAAGATCTCTTTATCGAAAGTGACAGAATTGTGCTGTTCTCTTCCAGAAATCCTTAAAAGCGTGAGACCCCCTCCCCCTATGAAGTAAATTTCATATGAATCTATCTAGCTTACACCTTATTTAAAAACCAATTACTGCTTGCAGTCGCCTTTGCGCATTTCCAGCATCATGCTAACTTCCTTTCCATCACTTTCGCGATGTCATAAACCTATTCTTGTCATCGCGACCAGCTGAGAAAAAGCAGTCGATCCCCGCGCAACCCCATTGTGGACAAAAGCCATGAACTGTTTCTAGTTAATGGAATCCATCCATACACATGCGTATATATATATATATATATATATAAACTCATAATCAGCAAGAATAGTGAACCCTAGTCCCCCAGTCACAACTATGCAACCAAACACCCCTCAGCAATCTGCCCCCATCTACCCTTGGTGGTATGGTGGAGCTGGCGGCGTATTCGCCTGCATCATAACTCACCCATTGGATCTTGCAAAAGTACGCTTACAAACTGCTTCTCTACCAAAACCCTCGCTCCTCCTTATGCTTAAAAATATTCTACAAACAGAGGGTATTTTTGGGCTTTACTCTGGATTGAGCGCATCAATTCTTCGACAATGTACTTATACTACGGCAAGATTTGGCTGCTACGACTATATCAAAGAAGCATGGATTCCAAAAAGTGAAATCAACAATACATTCTATTTACTACCTATTTCAAAATTAATTGTACATTAAACACGGAAGCACGGTGTCTAGGTTTTTCAAAGACAGTAGTGTTACGCCTTTTTCATGTGTATGATTTCGGATAAAAATGTGTGAAAGCATGTATTTCATTTTATTATAATCAAATTAAATTGAACAGAGACTATTAGAACCACAATCAATCATTGTTCCACCAAGCTAGGCTAAGTATTTCTTCAAGGAAAAAAAGAAAAAGCAAAACTGAATGTTTTGACTATTTTTCTCCTCTTTGCTCTATTCTATTGAGCAGGTGCTGTTTCCTCAACAAATACTATCCTCATTCCCTTTATGTATACTTTTTTTCAATTTTATTTGATATAAAGTAAGCTGCCTCTTAGTTCAATCTCCCCTTTTGGCATTCGAAGCTTTTGATCTTTCAATTTTGTTCAGTTTTATCTTTCGGCTTTTTCTATCAGCACTCTCGTGCAAAGACGAAGAAAAATGGAAAAACGAATTCGAAACATAAAAAGGATAGACCGGATCTACATATAGTTCATACTTTGATCAATACTTCTGGCTTCGGGTGCCAAGAGGACAATTTCAAGATGATTTCGTATCAACACTTATATTGGCTCACCTCGCAAAAATAAATCATGTGTAAGTCAAATGAAGTCTGCCAAAAGATATTAATGTCCCTGCGTCTAACAAAAAAGTCCCTGAGAAAAAGGTTCTATAAACAGTCTACGTAACTCAAAGTTCTACTTTTCGCATTCAACATATTCTAGATAGGGATAGAAGATGAGTTTATCGCATAGCAAAAGAATCAATAAGCGTTGACACGATTCTCTTGAATCTGGTAACAACTAGATAGCCGTCATTTCTTGAGGGACGAATTCTTCTTAGAATTATTTGTTAAGTCCGGTTTCATCTCATTGATGTGGACCTTCCTCTTTTCGATACCGCAATATATCTGCTCTTTAAGCATCAATTGTTGAAGACGCATATGTGGTCTAAAAAGCTTTGCCAGCTTCATCATCAACGGCTTGTCCGATTTCGAACGCCTTACATATTGCATTTTAAGGAAGGGCTGAGACCATCAACTCTTTTCCTTCCTTTTTCCTTGAAGATGGGCAAATGGGCACCTAAAGACGTGATTCAATAAGGATGCAGAACCTTGACATATCTGGCGCTAGGCTTCAAAATAATTTAAATTTTGACTTACTCAAGAGGAAAAAATGTAATACTAGTGTCTTTTTGTTTCTCACCAGAAGATTGAACCTGTCTCGATGAAAAAAAATCAGGCCGTACCACTTAATTTCTTTGAAGCTGCTAAAGACGGTCCTAGATAGAACAGCAACTTACGAAGTTTTGATAACACTGCTAATGTTAAAACAAGGTTCTATACATTGCCTTCCTTGAAATCTCTGGTTCCTGTGGAGGACTAGTTTCAGTGTAACTCAACCCACCCACTTAATGTTCCCAGGTATACTCACATACTCAAATATCAGCGCTTAATGCCATTAAAAAATATAACCCTTTGGAATGAACATTTGGGAAACTGGGCTCACCAGTTATTGCCTCATTGAATCCCCAATTGGATTGTCAGTAATATTCCATGATGCTTCGCTCAAACAGCCAAAAGCAGTTGCAATCTTCGCATTATACAGTACTTCGGATGGAGTCAAATTTAGAGACTCCTTTCCGGTTCTTTTCTAATCTGAACGTCTTATAGTTGACAATAAGGGAGATGAAACTTCTGTCTATCAAGATTCTTCTGCTTTCGTCAATGCTTGTCAAGGTTAAGTAAGATAGTTCTATACGGTTTGATAACGCTCCAAAAACCCTGAGAACGGGTCGTCTATTCTGATACTTTATCTCGAGCGGGAAAAAGCTACGAAAACTTTGTTTACTGTTGCACGAAAATGATTGTTCACCCAGAGTCATCACACATATAAGCAACAGTCGAAGATAATATATAACAGCAAGACCTTGGGCTAGTGTTAGTGCACATATTTGTATGGTCCGAATGACTACGCTAGAAAATATTACTGAGCATTTACTCAATAGAGCACAGGAAGCTGTTTTGCAATTGGAATTATGGATATCACAAGAACAAAACTTACAACAACCAGAGTGTTATAACAGAAAAGAAGATCTTAAGGACACATACAGCATATACGTCGCGCAGTTGAATTCCTTATGCGTACGATCCGAATATGTGATGAGTAAGCTCAATCAAGAACGTACTCAGCGACCCTCTAATTACACCAATCGTAGATATATTGAGGATCTTGTGTACGAATTTCAGGATGTGACGACCAGGCTCAATGATTTGGCGCTGCTTCAAAAAAAGGATGGAACTCCTTCCTCAAAATCGTCGAAATGTAGCTGGGATTCATTTCAACCGAAACCATTGAAGATCACAGAGCGTCATCGCTCACACATGGAGGCTACTCAATTATCGCCCATTAGAAAAGATAATAAAAAGAAAGTGGTCATATTTTCCGAGCTTCAGGATAGTCCAATGAATTGTTCGAAATGTGTCTCCTTACCAGGCTCTCCCTTGAAGGAAGCGAACAAGAATACGGTTCGTCTGGCGAAATCTTACGATACAGGTCTGAACGGAAACTCGACTTCTCGATCTGCACATTCTAACAAAAATGATGTCAAATCTTTCTTCAAAGGTAAGCAACGTATATCTATTTCACTTTTTGAAGATTGTGAAATGGACGAAGATTCCATGTCCGACCAAGACACAGTCATATCAATTAATTTTCGCGACGACGGCAAGTCAGTGCCGTTGAGAAGATACAATTCACATGAAAGTATCTTGTCAGTAAAAAAACAGCCAAGCGTATCAAGCAGATTTCAGCCCTCCCCCTTTCCCAGCCGAATCAATGGTCCTTCCATGAAAAGTGTTCGCATAAGCAGTGAACCTGTATTTTCAAGAGCCAGCAAATCGGTATGCTCTAGACAGTTGCTTTCAGAATTCGTAAAAAGATCGCAGGGGATTACGGAAGTAAAAGAAATTACTGAAAACAGCTCTTTTTTCACTCGATGGAATCCATTTAGCACAAAGCCTGCAATTTCAAAAGAAGTTAAAACGTCGCATGATGCAGGGCAAAAAATAACTGCCTCTCAAGCATTGAAAAAGACTACCTTATGCGATCTCCGAAGCGAATTGAAATTTGTTTCGCAAAGAAGAGAGCCCGCTGGCCCTGTTTTGGATAGTACCATTGCTTATGATGACTTACGAGAAGCGCTGAACACAGATTTGATTTTGTAGAGTATTCACTATAAAAAAAGTCTGCTGATACACATACACATTGGAGATATAATAAGTTCTCCATTAAACTTCGAAACTGGTATCATCGTTGTCGAAAATAGTATTTACATTCAATTTTCGTGTACGGAAACTGCTGGGCATTCTGCTTACGTTTTGTCTCTTTGGAGCGACAAGTTTTCTCATTTTTCCCATATAAGTGATTGCTGCACGGTTCCCACCAACTGTCTTATAAGTTCGCGATACTGTGACTGTCTTTTTACCATTTTTCAACTTGTTGTCAATTCCGACATGCGACCCAAATTTTTCTGAGACCGACGAGGCAGTTTGTTCACTCGTCAGCATACAATGTAGCTCATCCTCGTGGTTTTCTACCTGGTGGCAGACGGAAGAAATTGGAGCATGGAGCCTCTTTATATGGCTATGTTGTTTTAGACTGAGGAGGTCGGAATTCTCTTTACCGGGGTAGTTATCATTGAATATGGCGCTGGTTTGCTTATCGTCATTATATCTTAGGAAAGAAAGACTCTGCTGAACAAATTCTTCTGAAAGCGTCATTTTTTGTTTGCTGGTCAGAGCAGCTTCATTTTGTGAGGATTCGCCTTCCTCTTTTTCGTCGGGCTGGAAAGCATTCTTTTCATCAACGATGTCCTCCACCATGCTTTCGAAAAACGCTTGGACTTTTCCATTCTTCATTAAATTTATGTCTCCTTCCTTGGTGAGCTCTAATCGTTTCTGTTTCATCAGTTCTCTTCTTTTGGATCTATAGTTTTCTAAATCTTCATCATCTTCGTCACTAATCTCAAGCACCATTCCTGCACCTCGTCTTTTGCGAAATCCACCATTCTTAACATCGTGCAAAATCTTGTTTACCATTTGCAAATCGAGCTCCTTGTTCTCTTTTGCAAGTAAATTACGTATCTCATCAGGATTCACGATATCTTGCGAATAATCATCAATCATTTTCTCAAGTTCGGAGTCGTATTCTTCAGATAACTCACCATCTACACCTCCTAACCCATGCCATTCATCCTCGGATTCTTCTGCTTCCACTTCGAGGATGCTACGAACGCCGCTTTCTTCCATTTTCAGCCTCCTTGCCCTGTTTTTCTTCTCCTTTAGATCTTCTTTAACTTGCAGCGAAGCAGCAGTGCGGTGTTGTCCATCCTTCTCGAGTCGTTCATTAGCATAGTTTTCAACTATGTTCTCTCTGCGGGTATGAACATGCATAGTACCTTCAGCCAAATTTTTACCATAGTTTCCAAGATCAATGGGATTACCGTTATTAACTCTTTCATCATCTGAGTTTGAGTCTGAGTCCATAATTACCGGTACAGCTTTTGCTTTTAACCGACCGAGGATTATTCCCTCGTCGTCATCAATCATATGAGGTTTTTCAATGCTAGTCTCTTTGGTCTTCTTTTCAGACTGCTCGATGTCACTATGGGAATTTTCTTCAGTGAGTGGTCCGGTTATAAGGTTACTATTCGGTTGTGGTCCATGAGGATCTTCTCCATCCGATTTTTCATCATGATAGATTGACTCGTTT
Organism: Zygotorulaspora mrakii; assembly: GCF_013402915.1. Classification (NCBI taxonomy): domain Eukaryota; kingdom Fungi; phylum Ascomycota; class Saccharomycetes; order Saccharomycetales; family Saccharomycetaceae; genus Zygotorulaspora; species Zygotorulaspora mrakii. Next base: position 47,426 of record NC_050719.1, read on the forward strand.
GAACTTTCATCGCCGCTATAATTCATGTCTTCTTCGCGAAATTCCGCAGTTATTGAGCAGTCTTGTTCTTGTTCTTGTTCTTGTTCTTGTTCTTGTTCTTGTTCTTGTTCTTGTTCTTGTTCTTGTTCTTGTTCTTGTTCTTGTTTTTCTCTAGCTCTAATCCTCTTATTCCTTGCAATTTCCTGTTCTAAAAGATCCTCAACTATTTGTTTTTGAACTTCTATTTCTTTTATGTTAAGTCCCTTTTTCTCCATCAATTTTTTCTGATGTTCCACTATTTGCTTTTTGGAAGCTTCTCTGAGACCAGTGTATAACTTTTTGAGAGATGTTCCATTTATGGCATTCTTTAACGAGGGATTTTTCTTAGAGAGACGAGCTTTTATGTCTAGAAGACTGGCTTTACTTAAGTGAGACCTGAAAACTTGCAAATGTTGTTCATCGTCTGTATCATCATCAGAACTCAATATTATGCATTCCTGAATATTTGATTCTCGCTTGAGTTCGTGCTTGTAGTTCTTAAGTATTCCATAACTATTGGAAAAAGCAGCAATCTGAATTTTTTTTTGTTCAGCTGAAATGGCTACTCTCGAGGCCGTAGCTTGTATAAGCTCTGTTTCCATCGCTTTTTCTTGGTCACTCTCACTAGAATTATCCAAGTCTTCAAGGAACTCTTCTTTGGACACCTTTATGCAAGGCCCGTTGTTTATGGCCTTCTTCGAGTCCTTCGAAACAGTCGCTCGATCTAAAGATTTCTCATTGTTTTCTAGCAACTTCGCCTGAATAATATGAATCTTAAGCGGGGAACACTGAAGTGACTCTTCCGCGCTAAAACCATGACCGTCTTTATAGGTTGAAGACGTATCCTTGTTCCGTTCAGAATCCTTTGCTGCAGGCGCTGATGAATCTGCATTGGTTTCAGGTGACAAGATCTTTTGCGTTGCCAATACATCTTTATTAGCGTCTTTTACATGCTGTGTTTTCAGCTCACTATAAGGGTCCTTCTGAGTGGCCAAGTTATGATCTGAATAAATAGGCTGTGTTTTAAGACCACTTAAACTTTTCACTTGAGTTGCCAAATCCCGATGGGAATTAATACGCTGTGTACTGCTTAAATGGGCGCTAGTCCTTTCCGCTGTATGATTATTTTTATCAAATTCCAAGTCTTTTCCACCACTGTAGAAATTGCTTATTACTTGTGTTTGACTGAGTTCTGTGACAAAATCATTTGAGCTTGTATCTTCTTGACGTTGTAATCTATTCTTAACCCTATTTAGAGTATCATTTTCGAATAGAAATCCGTTGCCTGATACCAACGGAGCAAATGCTGGCGGATCATCGCTAAAACTCTCCGTTCTTTTCTTATAGGTTTTCCTTTTGCCGTTCAACAGGCTCAATTCACTTAAGATTTCATCCATTCTTACTCTCTTTTTTGAGCAACATTGAACACTTAACTCTGCTAGTTCTTACCAGATATTTTTTATTTAAGTAGGCCTAAATTTTTTACGCGTCCTGAAAAAACGCGAGAACTCTGCCTATTCGATATTTTTTGAAGGTGCTGAAAGAAAACGACATAATAGAATGACTTACTCCTACCTACAAAATGTGACGAGATACTTGTTATAATACTTAATTATGACCGATGAGCATACTACTCTTCAATCTTCGCAGATCCTCTATATTCGTTTTCTTTTGGTGCAATATAGTCTTGATTTCTTTCTTTTTGCCTTTCTTCCTGCTTTTCAACTTGCTTCTCTCTGCGTTCATGTAACTTTTTGATCTCTTTTTCCTTCTTGCTCAAAAAGTATTCACCACTTTCAATCTCCAGATCAACCTTTCTAGGTAATTGAGCAGGAGGGAAGGGAGTATAAATCTTCTTTTCTTTCTTAGGCTTCTTTGATTTCTTACGTGCGACATTTCTTTTCTTAAACATCGGCAAAAACCTCGACCAATCTTCCTCCGCCAGTTCTGGTCTTTTCGCCAATTCTCTTTTGATCATTAGTTCTTTAATATGATAAATTGGATGGACATTTCTCATGGTATCTTCCACCACGCGACGTATTTCCTTCAGGCCCTTATATGGTCCCATTACACTAACCGTATTTCCCTGTACGAGGATATAGCACTTTGTGAGAAGTTCTAATGCTTTGAGAGTGTTACCATTAGGTCCAACAAGACGTTGCCTTCTTTTAACAAATCTCTCCTTATTAGCCACTGTATTCCCAATCTTTATCACATCGCAAGCCATGTCATCCTGCAAAATCTTCACAGCTTGAGGAAAAGGAACGGAGCGGGCAAGAAGTTTGATCAAATCTCGAGCTCTCAAAATGATCGCAGGATCATATGTTTTTCTCGTGGTCTTAACAGTCATAGACCCCTCCACAAGATCCAAAACGCAGGATATATTATGACTGTTTAGCGCCTTTGTGACATCATTCCAAATGGTTCTTAAATAAGTTTCTCTGTATTTGGGAAATAGCGTCATAAAACTTGATTCTTCTGCGAATGGCAAACCAGACGCATTATCGTCAGGTTTAAACTCTTCAATCTTCCACTTGTTTATTTCCTCCGTATCCCATGGTTTATCTCTATTATGTGTCGAAACCATTTTGAACTGCTACAATGTGTATTATCAACCTGCTTTCTTTAATGTAGAAGCCCTTTGTTTTCCCTTGGTCTCTTTGTGATTAGATGGGATGCGATGAGATGAGATGAGGTCAATTGTTTGTGACAAAAAAATTTTTTCACTAGCTCTTCTTCGCCTACAATCTAAAAAAAAAACTGAAAAGACAAGGTAGTGAGTCTTGCTACTTAGACACTGGTAAGAAGGCAGTACATTATTCACCAGTGCCATTAGAGTACTTTTAATGGTAAAATATGGGTAGAAAATCAGAGAAACGGATTGCAAAGAGCAAAGACTACAGAAAGAAGAACAAAAAGGCACTATCGCCGAAGGATGTCAAAAAAACAAAAATACAAATACATAAGATGAATCGAGATGATTCGCTAACTTCAGACATATTCAATGTTGACAAATATAACACGAGGGTGCGAGAGACACCATCCAATATCAAAGCGCTGAACGCAAAGGTGCTGCAGAAGGATCAACAAAAGGACAAGGAAGTTCAGGATAGAATCATAGCTCAGAGAAAAGATATGAGTGACAACTTAACGAAACAAATTGAGGAATTGTCGGTATTTTCGCTATGAATATGGGTGTCGTTTAGGCTCATCATAGAATAAGATAATACGAAAGGGAAATGATTTCTTGGGGGAGTTTTTACTTACGGAAATATATGTAGACATGTACAGATTAGTTAACTTCAAAAGAATAAATGATTTAGACGTAGGGCTATTAATGACCAGATCAGGCTTTTACGGTTCTTAGTCCTGCTGCAGAACGGAAAATGGCATCACCCTCAGCATATCCTCTTCCCAAACCGAAGCCAATTCCCAACCAAACTGGGAACGCACGACGTTTAAAGAATAATACCGAACCTACGACACCCACACCAAGTCCCAATCCAGTCTTGACCAACATGTTGGAAAGTACTACGTCCCATTTATCATTCAGAATTGATTTGTTTGGCATCAACGTTTGCACTTTGGATTTTTCAGACATCCCAACAAAATTTATATAACGAAACGTGAATGTTCAAAAGTACTTATTCACTATTCAATGGACAGTCTTTTCCACTTGGTATTTCAATGCCCTAGACAAATGTAGTGGATGCTAGAATACAGGGCCTCCTGCCTTATTGAATAGTCGAAAATCTCCTTTTGCTAAAGCCAGTATCTGGTGACCAGGGCTGGGTAACAGCAAAGCTCAAATTCATAGACCCTGATTGGTTTGTAGTGGGCCATAAACCGTTAGTACAGTAAATGACAAACTTCGTCAGGCGCATAATTCAAAAGAATATGACCAGCCTAGAATTTAGCATAATTGATAGCTGCAATTATTTCATGATGCTGGGGGGTGAATTATCCCTGTGTCCCGCGTTACTAGAGAGACTCACGTACTCACGTAAATGCAAAAACTTAACCTGCGGAAAAATCTGGGACACAAAAATACAAAAATACTATACACTTATACAGGATGGCTCTTGATCTTTATATCCATATTGTATATCCTGTCCGTTCTTTTTAGATCTCAACTAGTTACAACCTTTATAGACCGCATTGATTTTTTTACTGAAAAAAAGGATTAAATCACAGTGCAGGAATTACCACCGTTACTTCAAACTTCTACAGAATAATATTACCATGCTGGGCAATATGAACTTGACTCGGATATTTTCCAAGGGTTACGTCACCAATTGGTTCACCGCGGACACTATTATACCGGTTGTAGGACTTCCCATCTTAGCCTATGGCATTTACAGAATCGTAGTTAGGAGGACTATGGGTTCAGTGAGATTTGTTTCCCCTAATTCACCGCCATCATGGAATTGGTCTTCTAAAGATATTATCGAGAGAGCAAACAAAATAGTTGAGGATGCCGTCAAGTTTTATGATTCACTTGCAGAATTGGAAGACCCTTCCATTAACAATCTCGTGAGACCGTTCATGCAACACGAAAATAGAATGCAGTTAGAGACTGGTCAGCTTACCTTCTTTCAACATGTCTCCGAAGATGAGGGTGTGAGAGCTGCATCAGTAGAAGTTACAGAAGTACTGCAGAATCTACAAATTGATCTTTTTCTGAGACATGATTTGTATGTTAAATTTGATACAGTATGGAAACAAATAAAGGATAACAAATATGAAAAAGGTACTGAAGGCTTTGAAGTCTTTAGGTACGTGGAAAAATGTATCAAGGACTTCCTGCGAGCAGGTCTAGATTTATCAAAGGAAAAACGAGAGGAGGTGAAGAAGTTACGGAAATTGATATCTTTCAAATCACTTAAATTTTCCGAAAACATGGGTAAACAAAATGAGTATATTGCATTTAGTAAAGAAGAATTAGAAGGTGTCTCTCAATCGGTTCTAGAACAGTTTGAAACTTTTTGGGATGAGAGAACCAAGACAGAAAAGTATAAGGTCACCTTCAAGTATCCTGATATTTTTCCTGTTATGAAAACAGCTAAGAGAACGGAGACCAGGCGAAAGGCTTTCGTTGCAGATCAGAATAAGACTCCTGAAAATGAGGAAATTCTTTTGGAGACTTTGACGCTCAGAGAAAAGTTAGCGGAGTTATTAGGATATGCTACTTACGCCGGCTATAATTTAGATAACAAGATGGCCAAGAAAGAAGAGGTAGTTTTTGACTTTTTGAAGGACCTTAAAGATAGATTGTTGCCCTTAGCAAAAAAGGAGCTCAAACATCTAAAAGCAATGAAAAAAAAAGAATGTGAAGAATTATCAATTCCTTTTGATGGCGAATATTACTCCTGGGATCACCGCTATTACGATAACACGTTAATGAAAGAGAAATACAACGTAGACTTTGAGAAAATATCAGAGTATTTCCCCATTGAATCATCTATTAGTGGAATGTTAAACATTTATGAAAAACTTTTCAACTTAAAGTTCATTGAGCAGACTAAAACGATTGTGAAAAACATTTGGAATGACGATGTAAAACTGCTGGCAGTTTATGAAATGGAAGATTCAGCATCGTCAAAATTTCTTGGTTGGATTTATTTTGATCTACATCCTAGAGAAGGTAAATTTGGACACGCAGCAAATTTCTCTCTGGCACCTTCGTTCATTGATGAGGAGGGCAGAAGGTCGTATCCTGTAACAGCCCTCGTTTGTAATTTTTCAAAACCGTCTTCTAAAAAACCATCATTACTTAAACATGATGAATTGAACACCTTCTTTCACGAATTGGGTCATGGAATTCATCACTTAGTCGGTAAGAATATGGCTGCTCGAATGAACGGTCCTAGTTCCGTGCCATGGGATTTTGTTTAAGCACCGTCTCAGATGTTTGAATTCTGGACGTGGAATAAAGAAGATCTTCTGGCAATCTCCCATCATTACGAAACAGGTAAAAAAATTCCAGAAAGTCTCCTTGATGCATTGATTGCTACAAAACACATTAATGGTGCAATGTCAATTTTACGACAAATTCGTTTTGGTCTTTTTGATATGAAAATTCACACAACTAAGCATTTGGGCAAATTGGATCTTTTGAATCTGTGGAACGATTCTATGGAAGAGGTATCCTTGTTGAGGAATGGCAACGAGTTGACAAAGGGCTACGATTCGTTTGGACATATAATGTCATCCTCATATTCAGCAGGTTACTATGGCTACTTGTGGGCACAGGTTTTTGCGACAGATATGTATTACACAAGGTTTGCTGCCAATCCACTTGATAGCAAGGTTGGAGTTGATTATAGAGACATCGTGCTAGCCAGAGGAAGTCTTTACGAAATCAAAGATGATGTGCATGAGTTCTTGGGTAGAGACTCGGCAAATGAAGCTTTCTTCATTGAGTTGGGGCTGGACAATATTGAAATCAAGAAGTGAAAGAAATCCAAGAAAAAAGTATACCTTTTGGGCTTATACGTGAGTTGAATAACTTATTTAGCTTGCATTTTTCGGGCTTGTGAAATTTCAAAAAATCATCTGACTACTGTGAAGAATCTCATCAAAGTGACAAAATTTGACAAAGGTTCCAGCACCCTCTTCCATTTTCTTGGAACCGCTATTTTGAATAGACTGATTGATGCTATGATAAAGTAAATGAAGGTTTGAAAAAGATCGAACAACTTGTCCCGTATCAAAGCGCTGCATTTGTCCAAGCTTTCTCTCAGCTTTTCCGTTAGAACGTCATTTATTAAACTTTTAGAATTCAACTGTGTAATTTTAATCTCACTCTTTAACGCCGATCTTGCCTTCATTGTTTTGAAAAGTTGCCTCAGTAATTTTCTAGCTGAAAGAATTAAAGTGATGAGCCATAATTTTGAGCCCCACTCGCCGTTGTTTAAATGACGATACAAAAAGTTTTTGTCTGATATGATTCCTAAGCTCTTCGCAAAATATATATTGTCAAAAACATTACAGGCAGACTCCAGTATATTGATGACAGTGTCTTCGAACGTCGCAGGCTCGCTGCTACCTTTATTCTCGTCAGCAGAATCATTTCTGCAATCCGGATCTGTATTTGAAACGATGACAGAGTTCTGCATGTTCGTAGTCTGATTGACCGCAGTCTCAAGGTTTGCTCGCTCCATTTGCTTCGGAAAAGCACATCAGTTTCTCTCTGAGTTCAGCTTGAAACGGATCATCGCCAGTTTTCTTTTTTATAAGTCTAACAAGACGCGACTGCAATTATATTTTGCCAGCTTTTTATGATAGTTTAGTAGAACAAGATAAGTATTAAGAGCATGTTGCACAACCGAAAAAAGGTGGCATCTATTTGCAAAGCGCTTAATATCACTTAACGCAAATCACCGACCTTTTCAGGTCATTTGGGGGTATCACCGAGACGCTTTAATGTAGCGAAAGAGGGCCCCACTGTACATCTATATTTCCACGAAAATCTAAATCCACTAAAATAAAGTACCACAAAGCAAACGAATGCAAGCAGAAGAGCATAATGAGTGTGCGACATGCTCCCTGCCTGCCTGTCATACCAACGAGAGCACCTGTCCGGTTTCTGAATGAGAAACCAGGGTAAGCTGAAAGTGTCCGGTTTTGAAGCTTGTCCGACGTTTGCCCGTGGGGCACAAAAACTCCCAGCTCTCCCTGTGGAAAGGAAAACGCCACCCGCAAGGACGTTAAGGCTAGGCATACTAAAGCCAGTCTTCTGAAGGCAATAGAAATGCCTGAGGTTTGACTTGAAACGATTCTTTGTCTGTATGGTAGTAGCAGTCCTGTAGTGCCAGCTTGAGTGCTTAACGGCCCGTTCATTTACTCAACCATCTAATACACTGTCCGGCTACATCCTGGGGTCGAACGGGAATATTCATGTTACCCTGTTCAAAAAATACAGATCGGCCAATCAGAAAATTAATTCCGTGCACCCGTGTCGCGCGCAAGATATATTTTTTTTCTCAGTTGTCCGACTTTCTCTCCTTTCTTTACCACTTTTCACAGGATTTTTGAACAACGACAAGGCGTTTTTCACTGAAATTTCGTTGTCAGAAAGAACACGTCTCTTAATACGACGGAGGTTTTACAGCGACACTAAAAGGAATTTCAAAAGATAGGCGACAGTAGGCAGAAAGTATACTTAAATTGCTATTGTATTCGTTTGCAGTTATTCGTCAAACAAGTTTATTTCCGGAGTCAGTAAGTAAGAGTTACAGGTGCTTACTAAATTGTTGTTTGTTGTAGTTTTACCCGTTGATCGCTATCTCGCTTATTATTTTTGACGCCTTAATTGAGCAGCTCAAATATTGAAATTTGTCTATTGTATTTTCGTTGTTTGCTGAATCTACTTGGTTATTTCGTAAGTGTGAACCCAAATGGAGATTTCAAGTAAACGCGCTTACGCAGCGTTAGGTAATTCAGACATTCATGAGGGAGGCTTAAAGAGAAGAGCCTTAATTTTGGACAATTCAGTTCCGCTTCAGAATTTCGATGCTCCGCGTGGGCCTTTCTCAGGAGTTTCCTTTCAGCTGAAAGATGGAAGATCATTAAATTCCTTTGATAGCAAAAACCGGTCAGATTCTGATCTGGATGCAAAATCAGGTTTCAGTTCTCAAGAAGATCACTCTTACGCCCACGGTTTCAGTTCAGGTCTGTTAAATCCTAAACTCGTGGAGGCCGTTTCCCGTTATAGTGATTCTGAAGTCGATAAAAATAATAATTACTGTAACTCATCAATCAGACTTGGCCAGGATAGATGTCTCGAAGACAACAATCAAAGAAGAAAATCTTCGGCAAGGCCAGACTCATTCTCATCTTCATATTCACGGAGGTCCCAAGTTACAAAGATGGATCTTTGTGCAAGGGAGAGATGTTTTGATTATATTGTTCAATCTATTGATGAAGTCTGGGCAAGGTATTGCGACACGACATCTTGCGCAGAGGCTAAGGTATATGGCAATTTGCCATCACAGAGAGCCGCAAAGTTGCAAAAGTGTAATCAAAATAATCCTACCGTTGCTCATTTCCCTCAGTCCCACAAACCCTTAAACATTACAGATAGGGATACAGAAAGTGATTCTGATTCAGAAATCAGTATTGATGGTTTAAATCAAAATTGTGAGGATGATGAGGAAGAGAATAGCGGTTATAAATCAGAGGCTACTAATATTACAGAATATGAGACTGACAATGGCGAATCTAGAACAGTTTCCAATTTACCTGATTCTGTTAAACTGCAATCTTTGAAGTTTAGGCTAAAAAATGCAAAAAATGATATGGAGCAAGTTTATGATTCAACAGAAATGCAGGATTCATGCTCGTTTTGGAGACGCTGGGATATGATCAAGTATGGTGCTGTTGAAATGATGGAAGAAGATGATGATGACGAAATAATAGAAAATGTTATCGAAGAGTTAGAGCAGGGCAGATGTTATTTTACAAATTAAGCAATCAGGCGATTGCCTCGCCACTTTATATTGTTTTTCTACTTTTCCTTCTGATTCATTGTAAATACATGCTTTCAATTCATCTGGATATGAAAAGATTGCTTTGAAAAGAAAGAAATTCAGTATTGTATAATTCTTAGGTGGTGTTATTATAGGCTTGGAGTATATTATTTTTTTCGGTACATTTGATTCTTAATTGCTGGTTGTATAATAAATGTTGTGAGACATGTTAGTTCATAAGAATCATAACACCGTAGAGTGAAGTATGTAGGTACTTCGTACGTTGTCATATATTTTCAATAGATGAAGGCTTTTGTTATCTTGAAAGCACCCCTTTCCTTTCAAATAAGAGGATTATACCTAAACCTCGAACTTAAATTCAGTACTTTAATTCACTCGAAACGAGTGTGAATCATTTGAAGCATAATATCACCAACAGATCTTTTCTTTCGCTCATGGCCAATAATTCACCTTTTTTCTGCACTTTGAAACTGAGTCTCGGGCGGGGCAAGTTTCATATTGCAACTCTGACGCGCGGCTAATTCAATAAGATACACATATAAAAACAAGGCATGGATGGTATCAAAACACCTCTCAAGTAGAATTCCTAGCAAACTTGTATAGAATAGAAATAAGAAACGTTTATTCTTCCCAATGGCAGTCTCAGGGCAACAAGATCAGGATATCGTACAAATAAATGAGAATAAAAGAGTTAAGCATGTCCGCTTCAAACCAACTAAGGAAATTCAGCAGAATGATTATTCAAACCATTATATTCATACAGGGGTGTTACCTCACCAGCATATAACAAATACAGAAAGCCCTGTTGTTGGCTACCCAAAGTTGCAGAAACTTCTTGCACTAAAGGAGGACCAGATCAAACAATACGCTACAAATCCATTTGGATGCAAAGTAGAGATAGATCAAATGGTTCCAACCATTAACCATTGGATTAGGGATGAGCAGTTGACCTTTGACGTAGTTATGATTGGTTGCTTGACTGATAACCAGTTCATATATCCATTGCTGACACAACTAGCGTTAGATAGGTTGGTCTCAAAGCCAGGATTTCTATTCATCTGGGCAAGTGCGCAAAAAATTAATGAATTGAATAGGTTGTTAAATAATGAGACTTGGGCAAAAAAATTTCGAAGAAGTGAAGAGCTTGTTTTTGTCCCTATAGATAAAAATTCACCCTTTTATCCAGGTTTAGAGCAGGACGACAACTCAATAGTAGATAAAATGCAATGGCACTGTTGGATGTGTATAACTGGGACGGTTAGAAGATCTACCGATGGTCATTTAATACACTGCAATATAGACACTGATTTGGGGTTTGAAAAAAAAGACACTAGAGTTGGAGCTGTGCCATCACATCTATACAGAGTAGTTGAGAATTTTTCCACCTCCACAAAAAGATTGCATATAATACCGGCAAGAACAGGATTTGAAAAGCCTGTCAGACCGAGACCTGGGTGGGTTGTAATGAGTCCTGATATATTACTGAATAATTTTAGCCCAAAAAGATATAAGCAAGAAATTTCAGTAATAGGTTGTAACGTTCCGTTAAAAAATGAGATAGAGAACTTAAGACCTAAAAGTCCAATTCAAAAAGTATAATTCCTTGGTTCACATAACCTAATCGTGCCCTTGGAATCTCTCAAGCAAAGAAAAAGGGATACAATTGATAAATTAGTTTAGAATCTTGATCTCATTCTCTTTTATATATTTAGCAGTTTGCTTTTAATCGTTTAGCTTTTTTAACACTTGAGCATCCTAAATTTTTTGATTTTTAGTCAAGTACTTACTGCTTGTGTAATCTCTATCAATTCTAGGCAATTCAAGGCTCGAAAAAGCAGGAAACATTAAAGGGAAGTGACGTTTTTAAAAAGCCTAACGATGAATCAATACGCTTAAATTATGTGAATACTTTGAACTCCCGTATATTGAATGGCATTGGCAGCTTAACATTGAGACTTTCAAAATTGACATGGTTTTTTCTTTCGCCCATCAATTATTTTTTTTTGATCTAAAGGTGAAAAAGGCATGTCTTAAGCGTAAACCTTCGTATGAAAACTAAACATTAATACCTATCCATAACTTCAATTAATCAAGCCCAAAAAAACAGCCTTAACCCTAACAATAGACAAGAACATGGTTATATACTAGAATAAAAAATAGTGCCCATCAAATCGTAGTATGCAGGAAAATATAACAAGCTGTTTTCATCTCATTATTATAGCTTCCAACAACGAAGCAATAATTCTCCGTGAGGTACGAGTGCTTCTTGAACTTTACTAAAAGCTATGTATCTGAGCATGGTTGCAGTTGTCTGACCACATTTTTTTTGACTACTTTGCAATACATTGCTAAAATCGCGAATTTGGCTAAGATAGATTTTTCACTGACGCCAGCTTCCTAATTAGTAATTTACAATGTCATCTAACTAAATATACATAGTAACATAGAAAGAGGATTAGATTTTGATAACGCGTTCAACAGACCGAAGGTGCTGATTTATCTTAAGTAAATTGTTTTGAGTCGGTTTCGGCTTGAGCTTTTCGTGACTCCAGGGAAGTCCTCCGTCCAGCTGTGATCGCAAGTAGTCTATGCTATGTCAGAAAACAATGGCCTTTGAGTAAAGCAATTGAGAGATAAATCTCAGCCATTTTTTTTGGACCAAATTGTGGAAAAAATGCTGAACGATTTCGAGTAGGAGCTGCATGAGATGCTGCCTTCGTTTCACATCACTCTACACCATCACTCTACACCATCGCCCTACAGAATGCGTACGCCAGAGGAGACAAAGACTGCTTAAGACAGCCAATGCTTCAGAAAAACGACATTTATTGCTATGTAGCTGCAATTATTGAAAATAGTACATTTGGCGTATCTCAATAAACGCATGTTTGCTCTTGTGGTGTTACACCGCGAACACGGATAATCAGTGTCTTACCTGATACAGTTCTGGGGACACGCAAACTGCATAAATAATAGCATGATATCTGAGGCTCTAAAACTCAGCTGTATATGAATTGAAACCGCTACACATGGATATTTGCAGAAAGGTGGAATAACTCATAGAATTCTTTTGTATTGAATATCCATATATCGGCATTTTACACACAAATATCATCTCCTTTGGGGAGTCAGCTTATTTGTGCCCGAAGGACCGTTTTCCAACTTGGGTGGCTGAAGGAAAATTGCATGTATCCGTTAATGAATGCTTAATTATCTGCAATAATTGTAATGAAAAACTATATAAATCTCTTCTATTTCCCTTCCTTTTCCATCATTTTGGCAAATTGATGGTACAAATCCATAATAGTTGCTTTTGTCTCAGCTCTTAAGATTTTTTACTGCATGCAGAAGGTGTATTACATTGACTTATTTTATATTGTCATCCTTTTATTTATTCAATTGATGTCGTCTTCTACTTTGTACTGCCATGTGATCTGATAGAAGTATTTTTTTTTCATGCAGAAAATTTTTTTGGTCTTAATAGCGATGATGAGCTCTATCTAGCTCATCGCTGAAAAGTATCTGGCATACTTATTAAAAAACAATTCAGCTCCTGAGAATAGAGACCAGAAAACGGGCATTAAGACTTAGGAACAATGGGTAAAACTCAGAAGAAGAATAGTAAAGGTCGTTTGGATAGGTACTATTATCTTGCTAAGGAAAAAGGTTACCGTGCTCGTTCTTCTTTCAAAATCATCCAAATAAATGAAAAGTTTGGACATTTCTTGGAGAAATCCAAGGTAGTGATTGATTTATGTGCTGCACCAGGTTCGTGGTGCCAGGTAGCTTCAAAACTCTGCCCAATCAACTCTTTGATTGTAGGTGTTGATATTGTTCCCATGAAGCCAATTCCAAATGTAACTCTTTTTCAAAGTGATATTACCACTGAGGATTGTCGTTCCAAGCTAAGGGGATATATGAAAACATGGAAAGCTGATACAGTTCTACACGATGGTGCTCCTAACGTGGGTCTTGGCTGGGTCCAAGATGCTTTTACACAATCACAGTTGACTTTACAAGCCCTGAAATTAGCCGTTGAAAATTTGGTAGTGAATGGTACTTTCGTTACTAAAATTTTCAGATCTAAAGACTATAATAAATTGATGTGGGTTTTTCAACAGCTTTTTGATAAAGTTGAAGCTACGAAACCACCAGCGTCTAGAAATGTGTCTGCTGAAATATTCGTTGTCTGCAAGGGTTTCAAGGCACCAAAAAGGTTAGATCCAAGACTGTTAGATCCTAAGGAGGTGTTTGAAGAACTACCAGATGGTCCTCAGAATATGGAATCAAAGGTTTTTAATCCGGAGAAAAAAGTTAGAAAAAGACAAGGTTACGAAGAAGGCGATACCTTATTATATCATGAAATGCCAATTATGGATTTTGTCAAAACTGATGATCCAATTACTATGTTGGGTAAAATGAACAGGCTAACTGTGGATGAAGGTGACCATGAGTGGAAGATTGTGAAAAAACTGAAACAAACTACCTCAGAATTTCTGGAGTGTATCAAAGATTTAAAAGTACTAGGCAGATCTGATTTCAAAATGCTTTTAAAGTGGAAAAAAGCTGCTGCTGAAATTTTAGACTACGGTAAGGAAGAAGTGAAGACAGAGATTGAGACTACTCCTTTAACAGAAGATGAGCAGATAGAGAAGGAGTTACAGGAGCTACAAGCTAAACAACGTCTAAACCAGAAGAGAGAAAAGAGGAAGAAGAACGAGGTTAAACAGAAGGAGCTAACCAGAATGCAAATGAATATGCTTACCCCTGCTGACATTGGTATTGAAGCTGCTGATATTGGTAGAGATTCTATTTTCAATTTGAAAACAGCCGAAAAGACAGGCATTCTTGACAAATTAGCAAAGGGTAAGAAAAGAATGATTTTCAATGAAGATGCAACACAAAATGATGATATTCACATCGACGAGGATGCTCCTCCACAGGATAGAGATGATGCTGCTGAAGCTAATGACTTAGAAGCTGAACTAGACGCAATGTACGAAAACTACAAGACGAATAAGGCTGAGAGAAATGCTAGGTTCAGAGCCAAAATGGCTCGTGGAGGAGATCAAGAAGATGAGTGGACAGGTTTCGCTGAAAAAGTCGATGTGCAAGATCAAGACGAAGGAAACGTGCATACCTATGACGACGAAGATTCCGAACAGGAATCGGATGGCGATGAAGCTATAACCAGTTTGATAAGCAAACTCAAGGGCAAGTCAGGCGACAGCAAACTAAGCAATAAAGCTAGAATGCTCTTCAATGATCCTATCTTTGAAAATGTTGAACCTGATTTATTAAAAGTAAGACCAAGCGCACCAGCGGCCTCAGACGAATCCAGTGTACCAGCCAAAAGAAAACATGTTGATTTGGAAGAGAAAGAGGAGGAAAGCAGTGACGACGAAGATAACAGTTCAGATAGCTCTGATTTTGAACTTGTAGCGAATGAGGAATCCGAACAGGAGGGATTCTCTTCGGATTATGACTCTGAAGAAGAAAAATCCCACATTAGTAAGCAAAAGCATTCGAAAGAGGTAGATATTGCAACTGTGGAGGCCATGACTCTTGCGCATCAGTTAGCGTTAGGTCAAAAGACCAAACACGATTTGGTCGATGAAGGTTTTAATAGATACTCTTTCCGCGATTCTGAGAATTTACCTGCATGGTTTACAGAAGAAGAAAGGAATCATTCGAAGATCAACAAGCCAATCACGAAGGAGGCTGCAATGGCTCTAAAGGAAAAGATGAAGACTTTAAATGCAAGACCTATCAAAAAGGTTGCTGAAGCAAAAGCCAGAAAAAAGATGCGTTCTTTGGCCCGTCTGGAAAAGATCAAAAAGAAAGCAGGATTAATTGTCGATGATAATGATAAATCAGAGAAGGATAAGTCCGAAGAGATTGCAAAATTGATGCGTAAAGTTACCAAAAAGCCGAAGACTAAGCCTAAAGTTACTCTTGTTTACGCAAGTGGCAAAAATAAGGGATTGTCAGGTAGGCCCAAGGGTATAAAGGGTAAATATAAAATGGTGGACGGTGTCATGAAGAATGAACAGAGGGCATTGAGAAGGATAGCTAAAAAACACCACAAAAAGAAATAAAAAGATCAAAGGCTTAATCATTGATCGTGTACATTACTAAATTACGGTTTATAAGTATTTTCTTAGTCTACAAAGTTAACGCTTAGTGAACACTCTTAAAAATAGGTATATCATAGAAAATATGATACACCCTAGTGTTGCAAAGCGTGTCGTGTTGTAGTGAGATGTATCTACAACTGGAATATCTACACCAATAGATGTTGATCGCATATGATTGAAGACAGTGTCAGGAGTAAAAAATGCTTCATACCCTAAGCCTTTGGAATAAAACGGGTTTCTCACGACTTCTTCCGTGTTAGAGTCACAAGCTTTAAAAATCATTGCATTAAACGCGACTGACTTATAACTGGAATTAGGTGCCGGCGACACATATCTTGAGTGCAAATTAATCTCGTTAATTTTTCCAGCTTCCAGAATAAATAAGGATTCTGATCCCCACGAATTATTCTGTAGTCTATATTCCGGTTGCTCTAAATCTTGTTGACCAAAGATAGATACAGGTCCCGACTGAAACCTATCGATAAATAAATCTACAGGTAGTTGTAAATAGGCAAAATAATCGCACTGGATTTCACATGATGTATAGTTTTCCAAATTTATAACGAGATTCGGATGCAATCCCACAGGTTTCTCCAAATGGATCGACATTGGAGTTGTTGCAACAACGTGAGCTGGCATGTACATCAACATTGTCTTTTGACAGTTTTCAATGACGCCAACAGAATCCCAGGTGCATCGAAGACCACCTAGATTGATATCTTTATCGTCATGAAAATCGACATAAAAAAGACCGACCTCCGATTGGTTGACATAGATTGGTTTAGTAAATTCAATAACCTTTTCATTCTCAATCGGGCACCATTCATTAATTTCAAGGGTTTTATTAAGTATAGTAATATCATAATCACAATTTACTTCATCCCATTTGATGAACGAGGTATCGTACTCGCTCGGCAGCCAATCTGCCATTTGAGTAAAGCTCTCTTTGTGGACAGATTGATAAACAGGATTTTCGACCATACGTAAGCACTCATGCTTTTCAGTAGCATTTGTATAAATATTCAAACCGGGGCATAACACCGGTTCGATAGCCACTGATGACTCAGAATCTCCTCTTACTCGCTCGGGTGCTCTCCATGTAATACGGGTCGAACTCCTGCTCGCTCCATTATCTAAAGCCTCAGTATTCCATGCCCATCTATTTTGGGCAATTACACCGGCATCTCCGCGTATTTCAATATGTGTGTCGTTGTAGGTTAAATGACTCCCAACATCTTCAGCATTCGGAAATAACACTGTATGACGACTGATGAGACGCATCAGTTCATTCGTATTAAAAATTCAAATTCTATGTTCCAGAGAGTTCTATTATGTGTACAATTATCTCAGAAGCTTCGCGCAAATGAATTGATATTTCGAGCTATTAACGGGCTTACTTCTTTAGAAGCCTTACCTTTTGAAAGGCCAGTTTTCCTTAAAAAATATCTTAATAAAATTTGAAGGAAAGAAAATGATACGGCCTTCCAACATTAATGAAACGTGAGAGAGAACGCGCAGAAAAATAAAAAGGTATCCCAGTAGGAACATCGTGCTTTACCATTGCAGGTTGCAAGCCAGAAGTTCCGTTGTACCTTTGCTGTCTCCTTCTCTGTCATACCAGGTGGATACCTGCTGATTATAGTTGAAAGTCCCTAAGCTTTATACTCACTTCGAAAGTTATTACAATCTTGGTCGGGAACCAGTTAGTAATCATTTTGAAGCTGCTTAAGCACAGGTACTCCTTCTCAACTATATTCGCTCGCTATTCCTCTTCATCAGGGCTTGCTTTGTATTAAAGCAAAGTTCAAGATATGACTGATACGCAGCATCTGCTTGTGGCGGATGCTCTTCCTATAGAAAACAGCACCACTCCATCTAAAAAAGGACATCGCCACAAAAGATCTTTTGCGATATCGGGAGATTTCGATTTCTTGAAGCAGCCTGGCACTGTACCTCCGATGATTTGTTCTTCTCCCGGGTCTGCCACTACGAATTCATATACCCATAATATACAAACAGGGCAGCGCCAAGAAGATAATTACTCATGCCCATCGGAGGCCATGCCCCGATCTCCATTTAAGCTGTCTAATCAAGCCTCAAATTTAAGTCCACGATTTTTCATTAGTGAGGAACCAAAGTTCTCGTCCCCATTTCGTGGCGTTCCGGATGCAATCATCAATCTAGATGATGCATTGAAGGCAAAACCAAGATCCTTCAAGAATCATAAACGTTCGGAGTCGGCCCCTCCGGATCTTGCCATCCTTCTTAACTCTAAGAATTCTACGAGTGGAACGGTTATGATTGAGGAAGAAGATGACGAATCGCCCACTAATTCAGACAGTAGTGGTAGCTCAAATACTGAAAAAGACACGGTTTTCCCAAGTCTAATCTCTCCACTTCGGCCGCAATCTCCAACTCCCAATCCTCACAACTATGATATGAATGGTTCGCCGGTTCAATCGAAAAATACGGGCTATACTTCTAACAGCAGCAAAGTAAATACTTTGAAAATAAACGGGCAAAAGCAAAGGTATCATTATTACACCAAGAAATTATCCATAAATGCTATCTCTAATGTAGAGCCTCAGTCCCTGAAGGAGAAGGGCTCTTTTGGTTCGCTGTCGTCCGGAGTGAATAGGACGCCTTTATCAACTGCCTGCACGCCGTTGATGCAGATATCGACACCTTCTACTCCTGTTTCATTAAATAACAATAATGCAATCTTTAACGCATACAAATACGAAGGATTTGAGAAGGGACCCATAAGTCCGGTAAGAGTCCATCGATCTTCAGTTTACAATAATCGAAATATGACTCAACAAAACCACAACAACAACAGTAAAAAAAACACAAATGCAACCTTCAAATATGAAAGTATAAGCTATGATATACCACAAGAACCGAACAAATGCGACTCAGTTTCTTCAAGAGATGATAAAACGCTCATGAAAAAGGATATAATTTTCCAGGATGATGGCGATGTCACGGGCTCTATAAAGCAGGATGATGCCAAGTTAGAGCTGTCCCCTTACGAAGAACAAAGAAATGAAAATGTTCTTTCGAAAGAAATTCTCTTTGGCGAACCTGGGGATGCTGTTGACCTTTCCACATTGCCTTCATCAAGAAGAAGCTCTAACGAGAATAGAGAACCTTTATCAAAACAAGAAATGGCACCAATAATGCAGGTCACTAGTTTTGTTAAAGAGTCTCGTTCGCGTGGTTTCGAAGCCTCTCAGGATTCAAGAAGCGTTAGTGATAGTATACTTTTGACGGGAGGTAGGCCTCACAGGCATAAGAAAACTGTAAAATCCAAATTGAACAACTTTTTCGCTAATTTTTTCAGCAAGAGTAGTAATGAAAGTAACTTGAGTGAGAAAAAGCCATAAACATTGTTTTTAAACTGTTAAGATCTGATACCAAATGACATACATGAACCATGAATACCCAACTATCTGATTAATATTTTTTCCTGTAGTGATTGAGACTTTTAATAATATATACTTCAAACTTAATGTAATAATACTTATGTATATATAATGTTAAAACATTTCCATGCCTACTGGCGCTATATTTTGGAGTTCTACTGCCCATGCCCACTGACAGCCTACTCTCAGCTTTGTAAATAAAATACGGATTTAATTACTTAACAAAACATAAGCACTAACCTATATGTATATAAAAGATGTCGTTTGGAATAAATAAATTAATAGGGGAGGGGAGCTCGAATACTTTAAGTCGTATATATGATGCCTTGGTTGCTTGTGTATTTTAGTTATGAGGAACTGTGCAAAATTCTTCCTATTTGGCAACTTCCAAATTGTCCAACTCTTCCTTTTCTTTCGCAGCTGCCTCAGCTTCCAAAATGTATGGCAACAAATAAGGCACATCATCTTCTGGTTTTATCCATTCATTCTTTGGTAGCAAATGGTGCGTCAACTCACATTGATGAGCTCTAATAATTCTAAAATTTCTGGCATATGATTCGTCTGCTGGTAGCCTTCTCAAAGCAGTTTGTGCGATTGGATTCTCCTCCATAAGTAGATCGTCAAATCTTAAACCTAATTTCCTGTAGCCACCAAACTTGACAAACTGTTGAGCCACTGGAACAATTATCTTGGATAATGCTGCATGATTTAGAATGTAATCACCCACTTTGACAATGGAAGTTAAGGACTGTGGCATCGTCTCTTGTTATGTAAAATACGAATAGAATAACTATTAGTGTATTGCTGTGCTAAATATGTCAGGGAATGCCTCTTATATCAGAAGTATTGAGTGTATTCAGTTCTCTTTTTCATTACTTTCTCCCATGATAGCTAAAATCATCTATGCGATACGCCCGAAAATCCAAATGCCAAAACCCACTGGGGACGCGAGCTTACAAAATGAAAATTTTAACGTTTTGATTGGTTCTGTATCACATGACGACTAGTATACATGTATAAAACTATAGTGTCAATGACTATCAATGGACTATATAAGGACTGTAACAATACAATCTAGTAATTGTACTCGTTTGATTTGACACCTGCTGTGTTGGGGAAGCCACATTCCAATAGCGCCGTGTTTATAATATTCGAATCTTCCTGGATCTTATTGTAGATATCTTCTTTTTTGACAAGGATAAGACCAGCGAAACCCGTGGCGTTGAATCCAATGTCAATTGAGCTCGCCTTTGTACTGGAACGTGGGACGACACATATCCAATTCTTAGTCAATAGGAAATTGTAGCCCATGTTGTTCTGCAGTGCGGGTCTCTCGCCGAGCCAATCCTGGAAAAACGTGAGGGCTCTTTGGAGCAGAGAGACGTAAGACATTGTCAAAAGCTCCTCATCTACCTCTTCCTTGGACTCCGGTAAGGGCAAGACAAAGTGAGCAAATGATACTTTGTTATCCTGCAATGGCTCGGTCTTGAAATTAGGCAAAAAATGGGACTTACCAGCACACAATTTGTCCTGCAAAGTCAAAAAATTTTGAGGTAATCTCAAGATTTGTAAATGTTTGTGGTCCTGCGAAGAACCGCTTGATGGGCCACAGTTATAGAATGCCATATGTCTAACATTTTCATCCTCGTCATCCAATCTGTCCAAGATTCTGTAAGCCGTCATAAGATCAATTGGACTCAGTGGGCTCTGTTGCTGTT
This sequence comes from Zygotorulaspora mrakii, assembly GCF_013402915.1. Lineage (NCBI taxonomy): Eukaryota > Fungi > Ascomycota > Saccharomycetes > Saccharomycetales > Saccharomycetaceae > Zygotorulaspora > Zygotorulaspora mrakii. Next base: position 68,215 of record NC_050719.1, read on the forward strand.
TGACCTCCTTGGTGACGAGTAACGTGTGTTCCGCTACAACAGGGAACTTGTTCAACAGTAGCCTGTACTCCCCGTCAGCGACATCCTCCAGGACAGTAAGCTCAGGCTCTGGCTGACCAAAGGGGTTCCGTTCAGGGTCATCACCACGCTCAGGCTTATCCAGCAAACTGGGCGCATAACTTAAAACATATGGCATACCACTTACAGTATCCTTCACTTTCTTTGTCGAAGACTGGGTAAATTTAACATGACCGTTATCCACAGCAGTGGCATATTTATCAGCAATCCTTTGCGATAGATCCTTGGGTAACATTTTCTAACTTTTGCAAATAACAACTTCTTGCCATTCTCGATGAACTACAGTATCACTGACTGCTAATTCCTCTTCTTATGTACATGATTCCTCGAGTTTCTTCGAAAGTTGGGCCTCGCGGTGTGAGAATTTCACCAGGTGATGCCAGAACTACATGGACGACAGAGGAAGCTCTGGCATTTACAAACAAGAAAGAACAGGTTGAAAGCCACGCAAAAACAATTCAAACTGCATTTATGTGCCGAATATTTTCTCTTGTGTCGTAGTACTGATGGAAACTGTCCAAATCGCCTGTTGATCGTTAGACAATGCGTTATATGTGGGCTCGTAAAGAAACAATCGGACTGTGATAGCAGAATTTTTCACTGACGACGAAGCGCAGCTCGCGTTAAAGTTTATTTGTCAGTTGCCCGCCGCCTTTAGTTTATGTTGAAATGGTTGAAAAAAGGATGACTGTATCAAGTCAAAGTTGAATCCTGGTAGTATTGGGTTGGTGAAGTTAATCAATCAATTGCCACTCATTGCTTGAAGTCTAGCAGCTATTAGTAGTTGGCGGATGTTTAGTGGGATTACCTCGGAGTACAATTGAGCTGAGCAATTCCAATGACGGACCAAAGAGCAAAAGAAATTCACTATCCGTGCAACTACTCAGATGGCAATTTTAACATTGCAATTGATATTGGTGGTAGTTTAGCTAAAGTTGTGTTTTCGCCCTATGGAAGCGAGCGATTGATGTTTCATACTATTGAGACGGAACACATTGATAAATTTATACGATTGTTGCATTCTATAGTGGAAAATTACCACAGTGGTGAGTACAGTACTACAAGAATACTCGCTACTGGTGGCGGAGCATATAAGTTTCATGAACTTTTACAGGAGGAATTTTCTGCAATCAACGCGATAGTACGCCTTGACGAGATGGAATGTCTCATCAAAGGATTAGACGCTTTCATACATGAAGTGCCCGATGAAGTGTTTACATACAATGATCAGGACGGCGCCAAGAATGTGACACTGCCTAGAGATGCCACAGACCCTGCAAGTATTTATCCCTATTTGCTTGTCAATATAGGCTCTGGCGTTTCAATCTTGAAAGTTGACGAACCGGGGCAGTTCAAAAGAGTTGGCGGATCCTCACTTGGCGGTGGAACTCTGTGGGGGCTATTGAGCTTGATAACAGGTGCACAGACATATGACCAGATGTTAGATTGGGCCCATGTAGGCGACAACACTAACGTTGACATGCTGGTTGGAGATATCTACGGTACAGATTATAATAAGATAGGACTGAAATCTTCAAATATAGCAAGCTCCTTTGGAAAGGTATTTCAGAAGAGAAGAAATTCAGTTACTAGTAATAGGCCTCGTTCATCTTCCACAGCTTCTAATAATATAGCATTAACCACATCACAGACTGACATTGCATTACGAAATAAGAAATTTAAGAACCCTGATGTTTGTAAAAGTTTACTGTTTGCCATTTCAAATAACATTGGACAAATTGCCTATTTGCAAGCAAAGATTCATAATGTGCAAAATATTTATTTTGGCGGTTCCTACATTAGAGGGCATCTTACAACGATGAATACACTAAGCTTTGCAATCGATTTTTGGTCCCAAGGCAATAAGCAGGCTTTTTTTCTCAAACATGAAGGCTATCTTGGTGCCATGGGAGCATTTTTAAGTGCTTGATTTTGCCTTTACCTTTACATTTACAGCTACAAATTTGCTATAAAACCTTCACATTTTCTGTCCCGATTTCCCAATGAATCTGATCCTCTTCTCATTTAAGATTATTTATAATATGCACCATAACATTAAAAATATCTTTAGCTCCCAAATGATCTTTCTTGAGTTTGTTTTCTATATTTTTATCATTTCTCATTATGTCTTCTTCCTTCCTGTAGACTTTCATATCTTCTATAAGAGAGAAATCATCCAAAGTTATTACGACAGTAAAAATTGCTGAAACATCGAACTGAAACTTTCTGGTTTGTGGATAAACTTCAAGATTTTGCCACCCTTTAGCTGGTAGAAATTTAGCTTCCCATATCTTAATTAGGCTTTCAAGAGTTGATCCTAGTTCGACCAGCCGTGGATCCGTATCAGAGATAGAGGAATTTGACCTCTTCATGTTCCCAATAAAATCATAAGTTTTCTTTACTTTTTCCCATTCACTCAATTGATCATTTAAAATATTATATTCCCCCTGTGTTTTCTTTAATTGTCCCCATTGATGATAAGTCTCCATAAGCGGATCATGGTCGCTGTTCTCTCGTCTATCGTTTCTTATTTTATATTCTTCTCTCAATTTTTCTAGTTCTTCCATCATTTGATCACAGCTGTCCAGCACTTCTGTAGTCTCCAAGAGGATTTCGTTCACCTTATCTTCCGTCTTTGCCAAGTTGTCTCCCGCCACTGCTATTTTCAGTTTTGTCTCTTCAATTTTTACATGGTGCTTCCTTAGCTCGGTATCCTTTAGATTACTCACTTCCTCTTCTAGTTTCACATATTTGTCATCATGTATGGAGTCAAGATGTAATAATTCTGATGACGATATGGTATATCTTAAAAAAAAATCAAGAGTCTCCTGCTCCAAATAAGTAACTCTTAACAAATCTACCAGCTGGTTGAATGCATCAATTTTTTTATCGATTTCTCCGAAATCAACGATTTGTCGTTCGATCTGAGATAGATTTTCATCACTATTATCCAATATTCTAATCAATTCGCTTTCACGGCTCATAGTTACCACACTCTGAGTTATCTCGTTCACTGCGTCCGAGAATCTACGCTCTTGCGCTATTAGTACTTCATCACTAACTTTTGCTATTTCATTTTCCAAATTGCCGATTTCTGTTTTATAATCATGGAGACTTTCGAATGACATTATACCTTTAGTTACACTTCTTTGAATATCACGAATTAATATCAAAATAAATTCACATACACCGCTAATTGTCATTCATATCCCTCTAAGCTGAACGATGAAGTGCCACAATTATTTATTTTTGTCACTGTTGATGCTGCATCCACCTTTAAAAATATCAACAGTCACGTGGTAAAGCTGTGCGCCGTTTTCAAGTTTCGAGTATTTAAGCAATGAGCAGAAAGATTTTCACTTTTCAGCTATACCTCAAGATGATAAGACAACGATCAATATGAGAGAAAGAGAGAGTTAATGCGCGGAGCAATGATATATCGAAGCTCTTTTTGTGTTGAATTTATCGCAGTGCTATTGACCACTCTTTTCTATCACATTTTCGTCTGCACAACTTAAGTTTGTTGAGTTCAATTTAAATATTGAATACTCTTCGAATGTGTCTCTGTGCACAGAATGGGTTTCCTTCCAGTTCCGTGTCCCGGGAACAGTCCTTTTTGCTTTTGCTGATCCGAATAAAGAACAGCACTCTTTGTCTAATTGAATATCTGATTGTTCGCAACCTTAACAATTGAGTTTTTCAAGTGTTTGGTCTACAGTCATGGTTTTCAGGACATCAAGAGTTAAATGAAATGCATCTAGGGAGTTCATGGAACCTTTGTTTGCTTTTTTCGACGTCGGGGACACTACTCTCAATTGGAATCGAGTTGCATCAAAGTTGTGACAAATTCTTAACTATTTTGGACTTCAAATTGTCACAAGTTCAGTGTGTGTTTCAACCGCTTTCTCTCGTGATTGTTAACGTTCTCAGATTTTTTAATAGCCCAATAAGAGTTTTTCTTTTTGTGGCTAGTTAAAAATCTGTGATCAATGAGGGCAGTCTATTTACGTTGAAAAATATTAGGCAAAGTGAGGTTCGAGGAAGGATACATTTTATGTTTAGTTATTTATACAGGCTCCGTTTCCTGCTCTTGCTCGTGTCTCTATCGAGACGGTCGTATATTACTTATCTCTGAAATCACCACCGCCGCTTTTCCACAACCAGAGCGCATCAACGGCGTAATTCCTTACTGATATGTGTTTTGTCTTTTTTTCATCCGCTGCATCATTTAAGCATTCTGATATTCTACAGACTTTACAAAGATCCCAAAACATCGAGTAGATTTTATTTATGACTTCTTTTGAACCTCCGTCACGCTGGTAAGTCTCTAAATCCACCTCAGGGACGAGCTGGTAGTAAGATTGCTTTCCCAACTTGTAAAGTATTCTACCCAATGTTTGTATCGCGATCGATCTTTGCGCAGAAAAACTTGATCTTGAAAGTCGCTGCAGCTCCGGCATCGTGTAACCGGCAAGATTAGCATCGTCTGAATGATGGTGTAAGGCTGAGTGTGTTGTTGAATGAATTTCTCTTGTTGGTGGTACTAAATTTCCCTTAAAATCAAATCTACATTGTGAAACGTCATTGATTACCTGTGGCTTGTCAGAATCATCTAGCGGTTCCATCCATTTCAACTTTTCAATATCCTTCGGAAGATCAGGGAAAAATTTTTGATGAACTTTCTCGTTGAAATCTGGATCATTTAGATCCAACTTTTGAAATTCAAGCTCAATTTCTTGACTATTTTCATGTTTAATGAAATGCACATCGTTGAGAAGTTCCTCATTTGACATATGGTCTATGGATTGAGCCATTTGGAAGTCCAGCGGTGCAACATCGTCTTCATCGAGCCGCTCGATAGACGCGTTTTCAGAACTTGCCTCCTTCTCTTGGAGAAAATCCTCCACTGTAGGCTTCTTATTTGTGCTGATACCAAGTGCCTGATCAACCTGATCATCATCCAAAGGCAACAGGTCATTGACAGAATCCGTCCCACCTATCCAGGTACCTGGTGCACCATCTATATCGGCAAACAAAGGAGCATTGTCACCTTTACTTTTCTTGTTGATATTTTTTATAAGTTTTTGCAAAAGTTTCGGGTCAAAAGACTCCAAAAGTTCCTGTCTTTCTCGCAGAATTTCCTCCTTCGACATATTCTGAAGGACCTGAAGATTTTCATTATGGATCGACAACGCTTCCGATCTTTGGCGGGAGCCACTGGGGGGTTCTTTCGAACATGAAACACCATTATCTTTCTTCTCTTTCGCCCTTGCTTGGGCGCCCTTCTCACGCAGCCTCTGTTTCCAAGACGAGATCTTTGTTGGCCTGTACAGCTCCGGAAACCCGTTCACATTGCATGGTGGATCTGGCGAATTTGGTGCATCAGGAACCGCATCATGCTCTACAATGTCACCCAGAAGACTCATATCCAGCTCGTAGTATTGTCCGTTGTACCAACGTCGGCGTCTTTCTCCCAGTTATCGTGCACTGGAACTATTCAGTTGTATGATGAATATTCTATTCAAATCGAGAGATGACCTGCGTCGTAGAAAACTACACTTTCCATATTTTGCTTTATGTCAAAAAGGTGTTATAATATATAGCTTACAGATGGGATAGATAGATAGATTAAGCAGTGGCGCCGTAGTCGTTATTGTTAGCTGGTTCTAATAGGCCAGCCTGCCCCTCCTTTTCGAACGGATGTTGGCTAATGACCCAAAGTGCATGGACCAGGCCTGGCAAAAAACCTAGCAGAAATAGCAGTACATTGATTAGAAAATCTTTTGTAAAAAAACCTCTCTTAATCCAGACTGCTACTGGAGGTAAGAAAATCGCAATAAATACTAAAAACCAATCGCGTGCGTGCATTTTTATTTAGCTTGTCGCAGTGGCTTCTTGATTACACCTACAAAGTTAAAACTTCAAATAACACAGACATTAACCTCTCCGATATCTATCAGCTGCTTTTATAAAAGATATACAGTTCTCAAAGGGGGGATGTGGCGCGCGAGCGTGCAGAGAATATCATTCACAACGACGGCGCTCTGTAGCCAGAAAAGTTGCATTTGTGACAAGCGTCTGAAATCCGAGAACTATGGGATCAACAAATGTAATTTTGCCGCCGAGCATATTTGTTAGTTTGTACTGCATGCCTGAGAATCCAGCGCATCCAAGAATAACCACTTCAGAACCCAGACGTGCAATGTTGTAGTCCTCAATGCGCTGCGCTATGCGATTAAAATTGGAACTGTTGTGAAGCTCCAGCACTTGAAGGTTCGTTGACACGGTACCCCTCCAGAGACTTCTACTAATGGTATCGGTTGTGAGGAATTTTTGCGTCTGCTCGTCGAGGATTGCGACCCACTCCGCATTCGAAGTGATGATTGAGAAGGGTCTGCCGAGAGCAAGCGACGAGAAGGCCACCGAGCAACTTAGCAGTCCCACGACCAGGGGAGCCGCAGGGAGCGCCTGGATGGCGGCGGCAAGCGGATGGTCCGAGAAGCAAGCGACTAGAATGCCGTCGTAGGAGCGGTAGTGGTACTGCGAGGAGGGGTCCTGCAACAGGGGTAGGCATGCTTCGCAGCTTTCCCGGCTGCTCTCTAAACCGTCAATCTGACGAGGCGACCCCTGCGGACCTGTCATATATGTGACAGCTATGACCGGCGGTTGCGTTTCTTCGGCATCGCCGAGACAGCGCTCTACACTTGTCCGGATTTCGTCAGTCATCGACTGTGTGCTGTTGGGGTTGACAACGAGCAACTTGACCATGCTGTTCTGGTTATTGCGACGCGCCAGAGATCACTGCGTGAGGCGCACAACCCGTCTCCACCCTTGGCAGACGAGACAGCACCATCGGTCTGCCAGCCCACCATAATATACGCTGCGACACTACCCAAGACGCTCCACGATAGCGTGCCATGATAGCCTTCCGCGATAGGCAGAAGCCAGACGCCAGACGCCAGACGCCATATGTGCACGCGCGGGGCCATCTCCTATCACCACTGCTGCTCCAATGAATCGCCATTTCCTCAGAGCTGACCTGGCGCAGTGTGACTCAGCCGAAGTGCCGTTGCTCGAGCACGATAAGCCGAGAGGAGTCGGTAACAACGGCGCAATAACGGCGCGCCCTGACGCCACCACCACCTCCGGCTGGCCAGTAGGAAAAAAACTCGAGCCGACTTTTTTCCCAGCAGCTAGCGAGAAAGGCGCCTTATCGCTTCGCCTCCGTAACGCGTGAACCGTATGGCAGCAGGACCGTGTGAGCTTGCGAGCGCGTTTTGGGTCTCTACAGGCCAAGATCTCGCTCTAGTCTCAATTTGCTTGCTAATTTGGGAAAGACCAGCAACAAACGCAGAGCTGGAGATGCGCGTATATCAAAAGAGTCTGGACTGAGCGACGCGTTGCTTCTAAAGCGCGCGCACCTCCTCCACGATCACCAGGGCTATTGGAGCCATTTTTGGTTAGACGTTAAAGTATAGGCTTTTGGATTTTGGCCCTGGTCCTGTTTTGGTGTCTCGGTCTCTTTTCTCTTTCGCTCTTTTCTGTTCTGCATTCCCTGTGCTTACTGCAAAAATAGCGTTCTTTTTCCCAGTTGATCAATAAAAAAATTTTTCTTTTCTTTTCGGTGGTAAGTGAGGACATTCGAAAAAGCGATTAAAGAGCGGTTGCTCAAAAAATTGTATAAAGGCAGAGGGTTGCCTCTGGTCTGCTTACATTTTCAGATATTTGTTTTTCTACTACTACTAAAAGACTACTAAAAGACCAAGTGTTATCAATACATCAAGTTATCAGAAATGCAATTCAAGAACTTTGTCGCTACTTTCGCCGTCGCTACCGCTGTCTCTGCACAAGCTGTTAACAGTAGTAATGTTACCAACGGTACCAACGGTACCAACAACTCTAACGGTACCACTACCTCCACTTCAACCGGTGCTGCTAGCTCCAATGTATTGAACGCTGGTGTTTTCGGTGCTGCCGTTGCTGCTGGTGTTGCTTTCTTATTCTAATTTTAAAGGAGAAAATGAGTTAATCCAGAGAAGCGTTTTCCTTGTGGGTGCGCTTTTTTGACTTTTTATCAAACTTTATAGAATTACAGGGCAACATGTTATTGCAGGTTCATAATATGTGATTTAAAAGAACAACAAAAACTGTCAGATTTTATTCTTTACATCAAAACATTACCTTTTTTACCTAATTTTAAATAAACTCAACATCACTATAAATCTAGGAAACTTATGTTTATGTGTGTAACTTTTTAATACTTGTTCAATTAATTGAATTTTTTTGTCTACCTTCATTCATTGTATTCACTCGCTTGTTTTTCCTGTTCCGTACGCATCGTATCCTTTAACATTTTTTTTTGGAACTACCGGTTGCACTCCCAACATCCGACCAACTGAAACGGGGAGGTTGGACCATAAGATCATGGGTCAGTCGGCGAGTACCAGTGGTGATGTGTCTTCCTACAACTTGAGGCGACACAGAGAGTATTTTGTGCAGTTTAATGACACTTTCGTACCGCTTGTAACACCAGCTTATGTTTACGACTTCAATGTTCGAGTAAAACGACCTTCGCAGTTGGAGGTCTTCACTCTTCAGGATAAACTGGTCCACAGGCAGTCCTTAAGTGTCAGTGCAGGTGGCAGTTGTGTCCTAGTCGTCGCCAGCATTACCGTGCCGAGTGCTGCGTTCTACAAGGTCAAGATATTCGACCTATCTGTTGTTGTATTCTTTGAAGATAGTTCAGTCAAGCAGATTACACCGCCGGAATTTAGTAACGCGCTGCCAAATTGGCTACCAGATAGCATTGATTTTAGAAATATCGTGGCTTCAATGGAAACAGATCTTCAACATTTTCAAAAAAGTTCCGTTTGGAAAAATTTATTGGATTCTCTTACAAAGATCAACGATACTTTAATTCAACTTTCACAACTTTTGGGTAGCGTTACAAAAATTTCGTTTCCATCCTTATCGCACCGAAATATTTTGATTGAGTTGTTGAGCGCTGGTCTATTTGATAGAATTCGGTCTTTCAAAACAAATCAGGTCGATGTTTTCTCAAAAAATTTGTCACATAGCGTTATCAATCCATTGCATGAATTTAATGCTTTCAATAGCCAGAATCAGAAAACCGTGAGTAAAATTCAAAAAAACTTTAATGAGCTGACAAAATCTTTCTATGTTAATCCATCACAGACTCATTCGCCACTGCATTCAAAAAGGGACTTCGAATTAGCGAGATTGGACTACTATGATTTGTTATATCAATCATTATATAATGGATTACCACTAAGAAAATTTGCAAGCTCAATATGTCTGTTCCTGTATAACAAAAGGATCAGTGAGTCAGAATTCAATTTATCCTATATGCCAAGAGTAAACGCATTAAGAGCATCCATCAAGAGGTCAAAAGATTTCCAAGAGCTTGCTACGCTGCATCAAGGTTTCAAAATTTCAAGTAATTTCAAGGAAGATATTGTCTTGATACGGTATCTCAAGCAGAATGGCAATTCAATTGATACTTTAAACAGTAACGAATCAACTACTACATCTTCGTCTACTTCAGGTCATTGGCATAGACAATGGATAGTGCTAAATGACTATATTTTGCAACTTTATTCAACTTCAAAAAAGTTACAAAACAATACCAGTTCACGCTTTCATCAAATCAATTTATCCTTCGCATGCATTAAACAAATCAACGCCAAGACTTTAGATGTCATTACCACGGGTTCACCACTGACTATCTCAGTACCGACGCATCTTCAGACACAGATACCAGCAGCAGCGACAAATGGAACAGCACCGTTATCGTCAACAGCATATTCAACCTCAACTACAACTGCAGTAGGCACCACACCTAATGATGACCTTGTCTCGCCGGTTCGATTTCTTTTGCAATTTCACAATGAAAACGAAATGAAGACGTGGTTGAGTGCTTTAAGGCAACAGGCCACACAAGAAATTCATAGTAGCTCAAAATCAATGCTTACAAATGAATCTACACATTCTTTGAAAAATGAAAGTAATAGTCTGCTGTCTATTGTTAAAAATCAACACGAATCAAATTCCACATGTTGTGATTGTGGTAGTACAGAATCGGTTGAATGGATTTCAATTAATATATTATGTGTTGTTTGTATTAAATGCTCAGGGGTTCACAGATCAATGGGTTCACATATTTCAAAAATGAGATCTTTAACCTTGGATAATTTTGCATCTCCGGAAATTCTCCAACTAATTCAGCACAATGTTTCTAATTCAAACGTTAATTCGATATACGAAAGTTCATCCACAAAGAGGGAAAGAATTTCATCAACGTCGACTGATGCTGAAAGATCTCAATACATTATTGAGAAATATCAGTTGAAAACGTTTGTAGATGACGGTAAGCAGGCTCGTAAGAAATCTTTCAAAGCTCTCATAAAAGCTATTCATTTGAATAGTATTTATCTCCTACAGAAGTGCATTGCGCAATCTAGTGATTCATTAAAAGAGATAATTGAAGCGGAAAAAGGAACGACCAATAGTGATCAACCACAGGCGTCTATTTTTCAGTATTCATTGAAGCACCACGAAATGGTAAACGCACATCCCATCTTTTTCATAACTGAGTTTTTACTCATTAATGGAGTTCCAATAGATAAATTACCCCGAGATACTCAAAACTGGGCCCCAGATGTTCTAGATTATTGGAAAAGCAGGATAGAAATATACGGGACATACAAACCTGTCACGCTAAACTGCCAGAAAGAAGAAAATATTTCCATTAAGCCATCTAATAGCAAGTCCCAGTTACCAGCATTAACTATCCCTTCAGATAAATCTAATAAACGGTGGAGCTTGAATCCTATTTCTGCATCAGCTCAGTTAAAGTCACCAACTAACTTGTTGGCGATGCATAAATCTCTTAAATTACCTAAAAGGGGAGCAAATACCCACAAGGAATAATTCTATATGATAACGAGCGCTTCAATAATATATGTATAAGTTTTTCTGTTTTTGTTTTTTTTGTCATCAACTCGTCTTCAAATTACGCGACACAAATTAATACCGAATACTTTGTGATTGTGAATCCTGTATTTTATTAAAAAAGCGAGCAACAAAGAGACCTTACAAAAAAGTTTTCCAACCCTTCAAGTGTCTTTGAGTACCATCCATCTTATCCGCCACCTTTGGGAGCTAATTCAAAGCTATCTCCTCTTTAGTGAAACCACAAACGGCAAAAACATCATTGCATAGGACGATTTTAAACCTGCGAATAGCAATATCAAGAGATTTTCTTTTAATTAAGTTGTTGCTAAAAAGAATTCGGATAAAGAGCAGACTGATCGCAGTTGTTTCATTGTGAAATATCACTGCTGAGAAACCTTGCTATATATAGCTGAGTCGAAATATAATAAAGGCCAAAAAATCAACATCAAAAGTATGACAATCAGCAAAACCTTTTTGAGACCATCGGAAATCTACGAAATAAAAAAATGTGTTGGGCGTGGTAATTTTGGGGACGTTTATAAGGCCCTTGATAAAGCAAGTGGCAAGATTGTTGCAGTAAAAGTTGTCAACTTGGAACATACTGATGAAGATATTGACCTTCTAGCTCAAGAAATTTTTTTTCTAGCAGAGTTGAGGTGCCCTTTCATTACCAATTATATTACCACTATGACCGAGGATGTTTCAATGTGGATAATAATGGAATATTGTGGAGGGGGCTCATGTGCAGACTTGTTAAAGAATCTATATATCAATGGTATGCCTGAAGATAAAGTTTCCTATATCACGAGAGAGATGCTCAAGGGTCTAGCTTATTTGCACCAGCAGAAGAAAATCCATCGTGATATCAAAGCTGCGAACATTTTGATAACTGATGAGGGCAAAATAAAACTGGGTGATTTTGGGGTTAGCGGGCAAATAAAGGCAACCTTAAAAAGAGGTACATTCGTTGGAACACCATTTTGGATGGCACCTGAGGTTGTGAGCAAGAATTCAGATGGATATACTGAAAAAGTAGACATTTGGTCTTTAGGTATCACTGTATATGAGCTTCTAAAAGGTTCACCTCCGCTCGCCAAATGTGATCCCATGAAAGTAATGCTTAATTTACCCAAAAGAAAACCTCCAGCTTTACATGGAAACTACACAAATGCAGCCAAAGGTTTTATAGCTGCTTGTCTTGTCAAAGATCCCAATTCGAGACCCTCAGCTACACAATTACTAGATTTGGAATTCGTTAAGACCTCGAAAATTGACGATATAAGGAACGATGTTAATTATATCAAAAACAAAAAGAGTAAGGAAAACTATCAAAGAAACCCGAAATTTTCTCTGCAGGAGAAGCTTTATGATGGATCGGGGCCCCATATTATATGGGATTTCGAGAGTCAAAGGGAAATTCTTAAGATGAATCTACAAAAGATGAATCTACCGTTCACGCCGTTAGATGTGGAAACGCCACAATCAAAATCTTCAACCACTGGAAGCCCGATTTCTTCTAAAATTCATAGTCCTGTTCATCAAAATAACATGACTGACACACCAATTACTAATCCGGGCGGCTCATCGTTTAGAAATTACAACAAATTGGAATATGATATTGGATCTCCTATGGAGATTGATTTCGAGCTTCAAAGTGATGGAGATGAGTTGAAATTGAGAGGATTTGACTACTTAAAGAATCTTGTATCTTTCAGTTTCCATCGCATGTATGAGCGAGCCCACGACGATGAAACTAGAATGTACGTTAAGGATATGTTAGAGAGGTTTGCGATAACTGAGTCCAAAATCCCAGGTTTTAGTGAAGTTTTTGTTGAAGAAATGTCACTGAGGCTAGATTCTATAAAAAAATACTTAGCTAAATAATAGAGAACCTCTTTTGTGACTTCTCAAGGCCTATGGTGCAAAAGGATATGATTTCTTTGACGTCAGAACTAACGCTCTCTTGATGTGACGCCAGAGAAGCAGTTATAGTTTACACAAAAAAATAAAAAATATATATAAATAACAATATATCAAAGGATTTACTTTGAATACCTATTCTGTTCTACCCCGAGCAAAGTAAAATTAGTTATAATATATTAAATACTATATGAAACCCCACCAAACAACTATGAAATATATTGTTCTATTCTTGCCGCTTTTAGTTGCTGGCATGATTATTGACCCGAATTTATCTTTTAATTGCGATGCACAAAATGCTTTGATGTTTAGAAAATTGAAAGCTTTCGAAAACAATAGAGCTCCGTTGCCTCATTCTGCTACTTTAAGTTGTGACATTGAAAAAAAAAAGAGAGAATATTCTAAAAGTCAGCAATTTGAGGTCCATGAGAAAAGTCTCGAAATGAGAGCTGCCAATCCAGAGAAATTGGACAAAACACTTGATAATACATCTGGAAAATCATTCAATAATACGACCCATAAAACAACTGACAAACCGCCTGTCATTCCACCTTTGATGATGGAAATTTGTAAGAAAGATGAACACGTCATTATGAATGCTGCCGATTTGCATAGCCTTCAAGTGAGCTGCAATGATATTACAGGAAATATCAGATTCAATGCATATAGGGATGCAATTGTTGATTTTGGAAATCTTCAGACCATTGGAGGAAGTCTCTACATTGAGAATATATCGAACATTGTAAAGATTCAAGGTAACAGGTTACAGAAAATTGGAGGCACATTCAAGCTACACAGTCTGACATCTTTGGTGGTGCTTGATTTACCGTCGCTCAACAATGTGAAGGAAATAGAATGGAAAGTTGTTCCAATCCTGAACTCGGCCAATCTTAATAAAGAGATGAAAGGCCTCAAGAAGATCGTAATCTCTGATTCATCATTATCAATAATCAACGATTTCAACAAAATCAGAGAAGTAGATATTTTTGACATCAACAATAACCGTTTTTTGGAAATAATCAAAGCAAACATTGAAACTGTCAGGCAAAAATTGAGTATAAGTGCAAATGCTAAGCAGTTGGAATTGGAGATGCCGCTTCTTGTTTCCGCTCAAAACATCACCATCAGAGACATATCCTCAATTTCCCTTCCTAAGCTCGAATCTGTTGGAAGTTCCCTTGAACTCATTGAAAATGACTTTGTCACGATTGATCTGTCTACCTTGAAAGAAGTCGGTGCCTCTTTAGGAATCATCGATAACGTGAATCTAGATCTTATCGATTTCGCTAATGTAAGCGACATTCAAGGTGGACTTATCATTGAAAACAATCCCAAGTTGCAAAAAATTGACGCATTTAAGACTTTGAAACAAGTCGGTGGGGGTATTTACCTTGACGGTAAGTTTTCTGAAACAAATTTTCCACAGTTGAAATTAGTTAAAGGAAGTGCTTACGTAAAGTCAGACTCTGATATGTTCGACTGTAGCAGATGGACAACACCTAAATACGGACGGTCTTTCATTAGAGGTGGTAAGGTAACATGTATCTCTGGTAAAAGCGAAGAATCAGAAAGCATTGATACTGATGGCAACGTTGTTGGCAGAAACGAAAAATCCGATAATTCTAACAAAAGTGGACCTTCTTCCAATAGAGGAAAGCACGGTTTATTTTCCAAAGTTTCTCACTCTGGCTCAGCAATCAATGAAATCCCAAAAATTATGGTGTGCACTTTGGCAGCAGTCATGGCTGCAGCTTTTATCATTTAATTTTTATGGACCTCCATAGAGAATAGCTTATATAGACCAAATTGTTTAGCTTTCAAGGATTTTTGATATGAATAGAACCTTTCGTCCTGTATGAATTGTGAACATTGTAAAATTAAAGATTCGCAAAGAGCTCCTGTTGGATACATTCATTATTGTCCTTTCCCAAAGACAAACGCACGCTTGCAACGAGTTCGATCCTAAATTCCCTTGTGAATGGGCAAACTTATAAGAACGCGTACTACTGCCGTGGAATTAAGCCTTGTAGCCCACGTACTGAGTACACTGAAAATGGGCGAAAAAAATAACTTACTTCAGCATTCTAAGTGCGAGTGGCAATTCGACGTTGTTGAAGGTTGATCACAGGGCAATGGTAAGCTTATGAATCAAACACCTCATTTTTTTTCCCTTCTGGACAAGGTGGTCTACTTTGCGCATCGCATTATGTTCTTATCGAGACTTTTCTCCGTCGGCTTTGTGTAAAATCAGAAATGTATTTCAGTATTGACACCTCTGATATAAAAGTCGATCTAAGTAACTGCTTCAAGCCCACAGGTCAAATTATAATGGTGGAACGGATTCAAGTGATTCCAAAGAACTCAGTTTCTGAAACTGGCGACAAGAGCATCTCGAATGGCAATCTGCGACAAGGTGATTTGGGCAGTGAGAATCAATCACCTTTAATGGCTTCCAATAGTGCCAAACGAGACCCCATTACCAGGGAGATTAATAACGAAAGAAAACCTCGTAAAAAGAGAAAAACTTTTAGTTGTAGCCACTGCCGCAGGTTCAAAACAAGATGTGATTTTGAGCCTCTAGTTGGAAAATGTCATCGATGTAACATTCTTCAGATCGAATGCTCGCTAACTACTGAGAGAGAGTCAGAAATTTTGGCAGCCATAGAGCAACACTCAAAGTCAGCAATGGATCTCGAATCCGTGAGTGGAACTTCTGTCCAAGGTCGGAATGTTTTCCTAAGTGGGGAGGACTCGATGGCAATTAGAAATCCTTTGACCAAGACGTTAAATAATCGTCTTACCCGACTTGAGGATGGATTCAGCAGTATCACCAGTAAGATTGAACTGATGCTTGTGTTACTACAAGGACCTAGCACCTCAAATGATATGTTAAGTGCTTCGAGCTTCCACAACGCTTCCGTCCGTAACAAGCAGTTCAGTCAATTCGCCGTTGATCGGTTTACAGAGGATGATATGGAAGAAAGGAAAAAGGCGGATTCTAGTTCTGAAATGGCTTCCGTTGCTAATAGCATCGAACCAACATTTCCAATAGTGGATGCTACTGAATATCGACGGAAAAAACCTTTATTTTTAGACAATAAATTCAGAGAGCCGCCTCTGAAGTTAATAAGAGATTTAGATGAAAGATTATTTCCACGGGTAGCGCTCTCTGCGAAAGATAGGCTTGGTAAACAGCAGAGGCCTTTTGTTGTTGCTAGAGTGAACTTTTTGAAATTCTATCGAAGACACAGGACTTTATGTCAAAACTTGTCCAGAGAATTTTTAGTAAGATCGCATTTTTGGATAGTTCCAGGAGGAATAAAAGAGATAGACGACGAGTATGCAGAAAGACATGCATTTATCACGAGCGTCTTCACAATAATAGCCATGAGCTTCGATGACAATGATAAATATGCGGAAGAACAAGAAGTCTTGTATCCGCTTGTAGAGCGTTTGCTGACTAACACCCTAACGATGTTTGAAAAGCTAATTGCTCATGATATTGAAGCGATTATGTACTGTTGTATGTTCCATATATCGAGAAAGGCAAAAAGACACAGACAACTACAATTCAATTCTTTGGTACTAAGCGATTTTGCCCTAAATAGCCTGCTGAGTATTATAGACTTTAGTGAGATCAAAGAGCGAGTCTTGAATAATGAAGAATATGACACAACAGACCTATACCATCTCCGAATACTTAATTCACTTACTGCTTGTAAGCTAGAATATTCCGTTGGATATGGATCTTTCTGTCCGTTGGATGACTCTATAAAGGAACTAAACAATTTAACTGCAAAATTCCCCCAATCAAATTTTGGAGATGACATAAAAGTCAGTGAGATTAACCTTGGAGATGTTGTTAATATAATCTTCACAAATTTCAGATCTTTTTTTGAAAGTACTAAAGAAAATTTTGGAAAGAAAACCGAGGGGAATGGTATAAGTGAAAACCTAATTATATTTCCTCAGCTCAACTATTGGCTCAAAAATTGGGAAGAACTACTAGCCAGAGATGGGGGCGGGGTGTTACTCTTCACTTTTGACTTTTATCACATCATGATTTGCCGTTCGTTTATTTCTCATTATATCGAGGAGCTCAGAGAACAGCCGGAGTTTTTGAAAGGCATCTTAAATACTATGAAAGAGCATTCGTTTTCCCTACTAAGAGGTTTTCTTCGCTTGCCTCCTTCATTATTCAAAGGTGCTCCTATGTTTACGACTCAACAACTAATATACGCTTGCTTGACGCTGTGCGACTTTCTTCATTGGTTTGATCCATCGGAAAGACAAATTGTTCTAAATGTATGCACAAGAGTTTACTGGCAACTAAATACTATTGGGGAAAAATTAAATGAAGCTACAGATAATGTGGGAAAAATTATAAAGTCTATTATAGATACTAGTAAGTCTAGGGTAAATACGGGACGGCTCTCGAACTCGTTCTCTTCTCTAGGTCCGCAGCAAACAAATGAAATAGCTAAGGAGATTGAAATTACCACTCCAAAGAGTGTAACGTCACATTTGAGTTTAGGTGAGAGTGGGACTGGTGGCAGCTTTTCGATGCCTGATGTCGAACAATTCAATTCATTTGAGGACTTTTTCCAGGATTTCTTCCACAATTTGAAACCAACGACACAAAAAATGTTTGCTGCTGCGTCGAGTTCACAAGGGTAAATGTGCAGGGACACCAAGCGAGGTCTACTTTACATAAATATTGGTTCTGCCTGATTTTGTATGTATTTAATAATAGGTTGTGGAAGTTCTTTGGTCAATATGGCTAAGGAGGAGTGGTTTTGAATGTCCCTGCGTATTTTAGATGATGAAACATTTTCGTACCTCTTGTCATTCACCAAAACATGTATTTTTTTGCCCCAACTACGGGGTATAGTTGGTTCATAGTCTCCTTTAGAAATACGATTGGCATAATCAATTTGATCATTGACACTCTGTTGACCTGTTCTAGTTAGACAACAAAACTCAGAAAACATCATACAGTCATTGAGTGCTTCGGAGAGTAAATGAGGGGTATAGTATTTAGGCTCAAATATCCTTGTAATTGTATCAAATCCCACAAGAAATGAGAGGGTGCCTATAGGTAAGTACGATTCTCTCAAAGTTTTGTACTTATCAACATATTTTCCATGAGTCGTGATACCGACAGAAGCATTTATACTTTCAGCTTTAAGCATATCGGCCATGACACACATCATTTCTATTCTCTTTTCAAACAATGCTGGTTGTGGTGCCTTGTCTGCATTGTTAACAGACAGCATCAAAAGAACATGTGAGGATCTGTCACTATAAAACTGTAAGCTCTTTTTAATGAGCGTATAATGCCCCCAATGTGGCGGATTGAAGGATGAATCAAGAACCAACAGAACGCGTGCATCAACAATACGCTTGCTTCCGTATACAATTTGAAATGAGCTGGTTTTGCAAGCTTGAAAAGATTTGTAAACGGCAAGGCATATAGTCTCAAGTGTGGACATATTTTCAAAGTACTTCGTGAATTGATAAAGTCATGTGTATCAGCTAAATCAATCTCCTTTATTTTACTCTTGTTCATTATACAAGACGAGAATTTCGAGATCTTGGTTTGCCCGCCTAATGCGGTTGATTGAAAGAGAAATATTCGGAGTCGTTAAATGAGTGTATATTAAAGATATATACAGTAAATTAGCTTCTAACCAGCCATTGAGTCTTCAGCTGGGCAGATTCCACCATAGGACGAAGAAAGTAAGAAAGCACAAACAATCCTAAAATAGTTGCAAGGAGTTTGCCCTTTTCGAAACTGGGACTCATTGTATCAAATTGTCCAGAGGGATGCAATTTTGTGCAGAATATATCATGTCCGATGTCGCATACAATGCTGGTAGATTCCAAATTGGTGGCAACTGATATTAATTCCGCAGTTTCTCCCATCAGCAAAGCCCTCGAATGTGTGATAATGAATTGGTCATTCAGCGGTAACGTACTGATGTACGGCATCGCCATAACTTCCTTTTTATCACTATCTGTCATCTTCACTTCTGGTTGACGTCTAGCATTAAGAAGTGCTTTGGAGAGGTATGTGATTTGTCCATTTGTGAGTTCAAGGATAATAGCGCTCAAGGTTATTTGATATTTGGTGCGCGACACAACCATCCGTTTTATAACTTCGGGGAAATAATATGCATTTGATATAGTAAATGGCTTATTGACAGCCCTGAAAGGATCGTAATGTTCCGAGGCTGTCGTGACTCTTTCGTCAGCATGCAAAGATTCGTAAAGCTCAACTACAACAAGTCTTTGCTCCGGAATTGGTTCATTACTGAAGAAAGAATATATAAACCAACTGTCACCGAAAACCATATTTACTGGTGAATAAATGTCTACCTTCTCGTCGTGAAATTGGGAAAAAAGTAGTTCTCCAGTAACTGTATCAACGAGGTGCACATATATGTTTCCTGTTTTTTTATTGGCAACGACATAACTTGCCAGATTAGGGTATAGATACTTGTAAAGTACAGTCCTATTTCCAAGCGTCACACCGATGTTTGAAATGGGCTCATCACCTTTTTTTGCAAAGGCAACAATCTCTTCAGATTCACTCATAGTTATCTCCCAAGTATCTTGCATCTGATAATCGCTTTTCACAATTGTGCCATGAACTCCTTTTTTATCATGGGTAGCAAGCACTGTCGTAATTGGCTCGTCTACACACCCTCCAAGACAAAATATCTTTTTGATATCATTACCGGACTGTAGCAAGTATTTATTTTCACTTAATTTGGATATTAAATTAATGGAGGAAATTTCTACACGATCTTTTCTCGCTAAAACAGGTTCTGTCACGTTACTAATATCGTATATCTCATAAGACCCGTTTTTATCGAATGATATAATTTGACTCTTTTTCGAAAGATTATCCATAAATATTGTGTCCTCAAGACTGGTTTGTCTCTGCCAAACTTTTGATCCGTTTCTGACATCAATCGCTGAAAGTTGGCCTTTTTTAGATGCCACGATTAGATACTTCGCCAGCCCAAATTCTACGTCACTTGAATAGTTTAAAGAGTGACTATCCATTTTCATCAGTCTCATTATGATCTTTCCCGGAGAGTAATTGTTTTCTTTTAGGAATCCCTTGAAACGACCCCAGTTCTGACTGACTCGATACGTGTACGCATCCCAGACGTTCGTAAACTCTTGTTCTGTTAGAAGTTCAGATTTTTTGGACAGCAATGCTTCATTTGGTACGTCAACGAAGGTATAGGAACAAACGTCACTGACTACTTCGTCTCTATGCCATTGGTTTTTAGGAACCCCATTTTCAAATGACTCAAAAATATATTGATAGTCATCAGTTGAGTATAGAAATTTGACTGAACCTAGATTATCATGGTATAAGAATTTCAAAGATTCGAAGTTCTCTCTCAAAGGAACTTGTGAAATCTCCAACTGGGAGTCTTGATCCATAAATTTCAACGTATTGTTAGAAATAATCACAGAGCTCGAATGTGGAATGCACGAAGAGACAAAAGTTTCAACCGATATTTTATCATCCAATAGGAATCCATTTGAGGCATCAAATAGATATGTATTGCCCTCGAGGTCTTTTAGAACATACGCAGAACGATCCTCCAATAACATCGCATCAATTGCCTTAAAATCCAACGGATATCTGAATATAATTGTGCCACTAGTTTCATTTACAAAAGACATCAGAGTATTTGATTCATAATCCGAGAGAATAATTAGATTCTGTTGACCTTGATCCTCCATCACACACTCATATCGGCCGATGTTCTCCAATTGCCAATCGGAGATGAACGCATCTTCAATGAAGACAGCATTCACTGTGAGGGCACCCAGTAAAAGGGAGTAGATCAGACAGAGAAACTGAACCATTGTAGAGGTGCTAATGAGTCAATTGGATTGTGAAAAATAGAAGAACTTTGGCTATATAACAATTATACCCTTTCGTAGATTACATTTTTTGGGCTCTTCAAAACGAAGTTATATCATTGAACACGGGTTTATTACATATAGATCAAAATATTAATATAGAGTAATCTCCTTCTATTCAGCTTTTGGTTCTTTATCATCATTGGAATCATTCCTTTCTTTCGATTTCCCGTCCATGATATCGTTAGGGGTCATCAAGGTGGGTAAGAATTTAATGCTGAGGGATGTATCGAAGGCCAAGTTCATCCAGGGATCATACAAGTTCCATGTTTCTTCCAAATCCACTTTTTCAGGGGAGTCTTGATTGACATCCATGACGATTCCTCTTGAAGGATATTGTTGTACATTTGATGATAAAGGCATGGTGCCTTTGTCTACATTTGATGTGATATTGAGAAGTTCGCGCCTATTTTTCTCATTGATCTTGATAATTTGTTCAGATTCACCCTGGGTGTGGGTGAGTTTCTTCATGACCTGGATAGTACTTTCTTTGACGTTTCTTTTATCCTGTAAAAAGTCCGCCATGTCTAAATGATACTCCAGCCTGTCCAAATATTCTGTGAAAGACATTGGTTGGTACTCTAAAGGACCATACCATCTGATGATGGGGTTTTGCGCTTCTGATTGAGCTCTTACCAAAGCAACGCTCTGTCTGACTTCTGGAATGTTTGTGGACATTACATCACCGCTCTTGGCATCCTTTACTCTTATTTTGGTTGGATCAATACCCTCATGATAAAACTGAATTATGTCGTTGTAAAATTGTTTCTCACGAACGCTTTTGGCCTCTTCCACCCATGGATCATATTTCAAAATTGTTAACCTGCATGTCTCCAACAATGACTGCGATAGTAAAAGTGTCCCAGTTAATAAATAAAGTACTTTTCTGAATGCAATAACACCTGCAGATTTGAAAAAACCTTGACCAGTTCCTTGTGCTTTACTTTTAAAGAATGAGGAAGCGCCGCCAAATGTGGTACCCAAAACTTTCCCACCATTAACAACACTCGCTGTATTACCCACGCGGACATGCCCCATTGCGGCAGGTACTGGAGATGCCAAGATCTCACCATGTGTAGTTGAAAACCTATTCAAGCTAGGTATGTCTGCAATATCTCTTCGTAAAGACTTGGTAGGGCCACGTAATCCTCTCAGTCTATACATGCAAAATAATCCAACAATGGTTTGGGCCCCAACTAGAGACCAAAGACCCATTTTATTGTCAGACGCTGGTACCAATGGTCCCCATATCCGAAGACCTAAGCTAGGTCGCACATAGAACTTCTTACTATCATCCTTCGGGTCATCCCTGCTATCATTGATACTTTCACCAGCCGAAGGCCGAGAAGACGGCTTACCTGGTGGCGTATATAAAGCCATTACTCGTATTATTTTGGTTCTAAAAGCCTTGTTCAACTCTAATAGCTTAATATTCTGTGATCCTTCTTCTATATTTCGCCACTTTTCATGTGCCCATTTCGGTTGAAAGTGAAACCGAAAAACTGTGGTGTACGCGAAAAGTCTAGAAATCATAAGCTTCTCTAGGACAATAAACGCTCTTCGGTTGACGTTATCGGAGGCTTTTCAAACTTTAAAGGAAGCAGGTACCTACAATATTTACGTAATTTTTTGTGTTATTCGTACACACCTTGTACAGTTATATACTTGAGGCTTCTCCCTATTGTTGCTTCAACATTTTGTAAGTTACCTTTCGGAAAACTGTGATTCTACAAATTACAATTCGTCGTGCTCGAAATCCTCATCTTCCTCAACCTCATCGAGATCATCAGCTACTTTTTGCGCTTCCAATGCACTCTTGTAGCTGTCGTGAATGATTTGGAAATCGACTTTGTTACCGGCATTTTCTTCAAGGAAGGTTATGAAGTTTGTAAGCTCTCTTTGAGAAGAAAATACAACAGGTTCAGTATTTTTGCCTGCTGGGTAGAGGACGATAGTTGGGAAACCTTCGATTTCGACGTCCTGGATATCGTTCAAGGTGGAATCAACTTCAGCAATGACAAACTTATCTTTGGAATCCTCATCGGAAGCCAAAATGTCTGCCAACTCTTCGTAAATTGGTGCAAGTCTCTTACAGTGACCGCACCATGGAGCGTAGTACTTGACTAATACATCTTTCTCTTCATCATAGGCAATGCCATCATGGCTTTTACCAACAATCTTGATGACGTTAGATTCTTGAACTTCTGGAACTTCTTCCGACTTGATGATAGCTTCCGACTTACCAGACAAGAATTCATTGACCAACTTAGAAATATCTTTGGTTTCCAATTTAACAGCCTCGGTTAATTTCTCAAATTCTTCCTTAGCCAATTGTGGTAAACCGTATTTCAAGTTACTGCTCATGTTGTGAATAGCAAATAGAGGAAATTGCTCATCCATATTCAAATTCTCTGCGTGTTTACCGAACTTTCTAGAGTCAAGACCGACAAAGTTAATTTTACCACGGTGTTCCTTCGCTAAATCAGTGAAAAATTCAGTATATTCTTCGAATTCATCATCATCAGTATAAAAGAAATAGGCTAATGGTACGTCACTTTCAACATATGAACCGAAGCTCTCACCGGTGATTTCTCCAAAGTATGGTAAAGCTTCAACCTTTAACCAGCTCTCCAAAATTTCTGGATTCTTTTCAACTTCTGTGATGTCACCATTGTATTCAATGGCTTCGGCTTCACTTGGCAGTTGAACAGCTAACTTAACCTTCGATCCAGGGAAAGAGACAAATGTGTACTCTTCCGAGAATTTATCAGCAATGGAGAAGAAAGTTTCATTCAAGGCTGCATCTCCATTCGAAAAAATAACTGGTTGTGTAGCTTTCGTCAAAATGGCCTCTAGATCTTTTTGTGAATCAACAACTTGTACCGTTGGTAAGATTTGCTTCTTCATGTATGTAATAATAGCATTAGCAGTTCTGCCACCTGCATAATCCTTTGGATTTTCTAGATCGTGATTCTTGAACAATTTCAAAGATGGATATCCTCTAATACCTTGTTTCATGCATAAATCCTGTTCAACAGTACAGTCGATCTGAGCCAATGCAATGTCCTCGCTTTCCAAAGCGGCAGCGGCTTCAACATAGTGTGGAGCTAACGTTTTACAATGACCGCACCATGGAGCGAAGAATTCAGCTAGAACTACTGGATTTTCCTTGATGAAATCTTCAAAAGTTTCGCTGGTCAATTTGACAACAGCAGAGTCATCAGGAGCACTAGCTTCCTGTGCCTTTGCGCTTAATGCAGATGCCAAGATGGCAAAAGCTTGAAAGAGAGTTTTTTTGTTAACCAGCATTACCACTCAATCTTAGTATAAAGCCTTGGAGAGCAATGTTCTGTAAAATAGTGTGTTCTCAATTACTACTTCAAGAACAATCCACCCGTTCCTTATAAATTATCACTTTGAGTACTTCAGAACACGCTGGCAGGTGGCGAAAAATGAAGTCCGGTTAACAGCACGCGTAGCAGCCAACGCGCTCAAGAGAGTACAAAATGATTTGAGATATATGCTACGTAAGCAATAAACAATATTGTAAATTACGATCTCCTGGTGGTTGTAGGTGGCGGCGGGGGCTGGCTCAATTTCGTACTATCTGGTGTAGATGAGTGTGCTCTAGCTGATGTATCTTTACCCTCGCTGAAGTATTCGTTCATCATCGGGGTTGCGGCAACAGCAGGATCTACATGTTTCTTCCTATGGGCCTGCTTCTTTGGAGGAGAGGCCCCCGCTGTGGTGGAGTGAGAAACTGGAGTTATGACATTGCCGGGAACAAAGACAGAATCCGTAGCGGGTTGTAAATCCAATGGCGACGGGGAATAAAGCTCTTCCGTAAGGTGTGCTTGATGTTCATCGAACTGTTGGTGACTTGTAGAGACAGCGGGTATTCTATGAAGGAACCCCGAACCCACGTTGCAGCCCAGGCGGCCATCTCCACCGATTTGGACCGTGAGTGGCCTTACACAGTCATGCACCCTGTTATAAACGTATAGAATCAAATCCTGATTCGCCCTTGATCTCACTATGTCTTGTAAAAGGGCCTCGCCCCCAGTAGCCAGTAGACCATCCTGACAACCAATGATGTAATCTTCATCTGGTATTAAGCCGGATTGCGCGGCTGGTCCATTTGGAATATTGATGTTCAAAACGTGGTAAGTGAAAGTCGAAGCTACTAATGATGTCCACTGCACTTTGAAACCGAGAGGTTGGAAGATGTGCTCAGACTCCTTGCTCAAGGACAAGGAGACATCGTCGAGTTGAGACGCGTCTTTGGCAATAACACTGATGTATTCGTCCCTAAACGAGCCGCCTTTAGCCGACCAGACGTTTAACTTCAGGTGCTGATTGCAGTGCGCGTTGAAGATCTGTGATATCTTGTTGTAATCTGGGTAAAAATACCCGTGCTGGTTGCTTATGAGCGGAACGACGTCATCGTTGATGCCTATGATATAATCGAAAAACGACTGAAGCTGCAATTGTGTTTCATCCACACAGAGAACCCTCAGTCCCGATACTACGTTATTGAAGCGGTGATCGAATGCTATCTGGGACTGCTGGTCTGTACCCTCTTCCAGTTGAATCTGCGAGTGACGCTGCGGTAGCAGCAGATTTGGAGGAATCGATTGGAAGAATAGGTCCAGTTGGTTGGTATCCTGCGATAGAGTCAAAACACTCTGTTCAAGTGTTTTGACCAGGTTCTTGGCTATTCTGAACATTGGGTTGACCGCGAGAAGGTGTTGATTCCAGCGCTGATGCTTTTAGATGGGTAACAACGATTCGCTTGTCACGAGCTGTGGTAAAATGAGACAAAATGTGGTGAACTGTGCCAAATTGTGATGGACTACCTAAATTGTTACCAACTGCGTTATACCCTCACTATTTTTATCCCACAGCTTCTGATTCCTTTTCGTATCAATGCAGATGATCAGCCATGTTTGAAAGGTGAAGAACCACACCAAGACAAAGAACCAAGACTAACAACCACCTTCTGTGCGAGGCACATGCGAAGTTTGTCCGAGACATCTAGCTTTCCGGACAGTCCGGACAGTTCGGACTGTCGCCAGTGTCCGGAGTGTTTCACGCCTTTTACCCACACTCACCCCTAAAACGGAGTGCCAATACCGCGCGGCATGTTCATAAAGGCCGGGTGCGTGACAGAGGACGCAAAATGACAGAAATTCATGGAAACGGAAGGGGTGTGGGGAGGGGCGTTTCTGTCGAGGAATCAGATGACAAGGAAGCAATGTGGCACAGGGGAAGCAAGGGGGGAACGGTGCTTGACTCTTCAGGCTTCCAAGTCAATGCAGTGGAAAATGGAAAATTATAAAGATGGTGGAATGGGGGAAACAGGAACAGGAACAGGGATGGATGTGTGATTTCGTGCAACTTAATTGTAGCACGCGAGTAGTGTTCAGTAGTGTTCAGTAGTGTTCAGTAGTGTTCAATAGTGTTCAGTAGTGTTCAGTAGCGTAACAGCTATAGCATCAGGTGATTGAACACAGATTTAGAGGCAGATAAGTCGTGAAAAATGTCGTTTGACGATCTACACAAGGCAACTGCAAGGGCGCTTACCTCTGCTGTGGATGAGATTTGTGAGGAATTCAAAATTGACGGAGATGATTTGAAAACGCTGACAGAGTATTTCATCGAAAGTATGGAGCAAGGGCTGAAGCCGTTGGAAGACGGCGAGAGTGAGGAAACGTCGAAGGGTCTACCGATGATCCCCTCGTTTGTGACGGGCAAGCCGAACGGTACCGAAAAGGGCACTCTATTGGCAGCCGATCTGGGCGGCACGAATTTTAGGGTCTGTTCGGTGAACTTAAAGGGTGACCACACCTTCTCTATGGAGCAGACAAAGTCGAGGATCCCAGATGAGCTGCTGGAGGACGACAGTGTGACTAGCAGTGAGTTATTTGGCTATTTGGCGCGTCGTACCGTCTTGTTTATGAAGAAGTTCCACCCGGAGTTTTTCAAGGAACCAGGAGCGGAGTCACAGAAGCCTTTGAAAATGGGATTCACGTTTTCGTATCCGATCGATCAGAAATCTCTTGCTTCTGGTAGCCTCATCAGATGGACGAAGGGCTTCAAGATAAAGGACACGATAGGTAAAGATGTCGTCAAGCTGTACCAGGAAGAGCTGAATTCGCATGGTTTGGGCATGATAAACGTGGTGGCTTTGACGAATGACACTGTGGGGACTTTCCTGTCGCATTGTTACTCTTCCGGTACGGCAGATTCCTTGTCGTCAGGTGAAATATCTGAGCCGGTGATCGGATGTATATTTGGTACAGGAACCAATGGGTGTTATATGGAGAAGATTGAGAATATCACTAAATTGCCACAGGAGGCGAGGGAGGGACTTCTGAACGAAGGTAAGACGCATATGGTTATCAACACAGAATGGGGGTCTTTTGATAATGAATTGAAGTATTTGCCGACTTCGAAATATGACGTTGATATCGATCAAAAACTTTCCTCCAATCCCGGGTTCCACCTTTTTGAAAAACGTGTGTCAGGTATGTTCCTTGGTGAACTACTGAGAAATATGCTCGTGGATCTACATGAGAGAGGTTTGATGTTAAATCAATATCGCACGTACAATCAACTCCCCCATCGTTTGAGAACTCCTTTTGAACTCTCAAGTGAAGTTTTATCCCACATTGAAATCGATGACTCTACAGGTTTAAGAGAGACAGAATTGTCGTTGTTGCAAAGTTTGAGACTACCAACGACCCCTACTGAACGTATTGAAATTCAAAAAATGGTTCGCGCAATTTCTCGTAGATCAGCTTATTTGGCAGCTGTTCCCATTGCAGCTATTCTGATCAAGACAAATGCGCTCAACAAAAGATATCATGGTGAGGTTGAAATCGGATGTGATGGATCAGTTGTCGAATACTACCCGGGCTTTAGATCAATGGTTAGACACGCTTTATCGTTAAGTCCTATAGGCTCCGATGGGGAACGTAAAGTCCACTTACGCATCGCAAAAGATGGTAGTGGAGCGGGTGCCGCATTGTGTGCTCTAGTTGCTTGAAGTTATGCCAGCGATTCTATCACACTGCTCAGCTACATCTCTGAGGTTTTAAACTACTGTGAGATATGGAAATGAGTGCTGTGGAGTAAAACAAAGGTGTAAGCAGGACGTTAAGATATGATTGTCGCAATGATAATCAAAAAACAATCGTTTTGAAGAATTTCATCTATTTTCGAAGTGTGCTGGCGAATGAGATCCCCTTTAAAGATATTAGAACTATGACTTATTGTAATCCTGAAATCGAACGCTGTAAGTTGTAGCCTTTTTGATGTATTTTTCACGTATGACGACATCACTAGTATTGACATTAAATAAGTAGTTTCAAAATTTACGTTCTCTCTGATGTGTTTTGATATCTTTTCAATGACTTGTAGAACTTCATTAGTATTAAGAGTATGTTAAGTTCAAACTTAGCACCATTAGCTTATTCAGACATTGATGATAGTATTGCAAAGTTAGACTACAGAGATATGTAAGCCCTCGATGTCCTATATCATAAAATGAAT
Source organism: Zygotorulaspora mrakii (assembly GCF_013402915.1). NCBI lineage: Eukaryota > Fungi > Ascomycota > Saccharomycetes > Saccharomycetales > Saccharomycetaceae > Zygotorulaspora > Zygotorulaspora mrakii. The sequence goes on from NC_050719.1 coordinate 96,691, forward strand.
AAAGTACTATTAACCGTAGCAGCTCGTGGTTTGTGTTGTCATGACGCTATTTCGTACTCCCTCAGAATCTAGGGCGCAACTCGTTATTTCTTATTCCATGCCGTAGATTCCTTCGCACTCAGTTCGCTGAAATGTAAGCATCCCACGATAAAGCATCAGCCCACGACTTTCCAAAGTTGATTGGTATTCTGCTAGAGCTTGCTTCATCTGACTTCATTTCTTTCGTTGTATATATTAATTGTCTTGTTTCTGATTCTTGTAAGTCATCTCTTCCATATACCTAACTTCTCTTCACAATATCGATCTTGTTGAAATATAGATCGATCTTGAAAGATATATGAAAGAGATGAATAATAAGAATCAGAAAGAAGACAGTTGGTATGTACAACAAAAGAAATAAAGTCAAATGAAGCCCTAACAGAATATGAATCGATTTTGGAAAGATATCGGATGATAACCTATCGCGAGACGTTTACAATTCAGGTATCTGACTACGAAGCGGTCTATGGCATGGAACAAGAAATAACAGTTATACTGTGGACTCTATGAGACTAGAAATGGTGTGATGGCGATGAAAATTCTTCACTCGTCGTTCTCTCTTATGGTTCAATAGGTGCAAAATGTTAGATATAAATACTGACGTATTTTCCAGATATTAATCCAAGTTCAATTAGTTTTATCTCAATTCATGATATGGAAAACCAAGGAATCATATATCTCTATAATTGAATATCATAGTATCATCATCAATGTCAAACCAAGTTACTATCAATAACTCCGAAAAAACCCTTTTTTCCACGTAATAAACACTAGGATAACTCCGTACAGTTATATAAAGATTATTCAGTTAATTGAATTAAAGCTCAACGAAAGAATAGAACGAAGTGCGATCACAATATATTTACAACTAGGTATAGTGCAAAAAGTCACCTCTTTTACCATCAAAATACAGTGGTTTCGTGGTCTAGTCGGTTATGGCATCTGCTTAACACGCAGAACGTCCCCAGTTCGATCCTGGGCGAAATCATCTTTTTATCTTTGAAAATATGATTCAATTCTATTATTTCGTGATGATATCGGGAGAATGGATTTCAATCAAGTTTCTTCATTTTATCTCAACTTTTTAAACAGTTGTGTAGCTCTGAGTTTTGGTTAGCAAATTATGCAGAACCCCAGCCGCTAAATAATTGGAGATCATCTAAGACTGAATAAAGTACGATGCTTGAAATGAAGAAAAAATAACGGACACAGAGAGTGCTCGTGCTGCTACTTGAAACTGGAAATTTGTTGGAAAAAACTTTTTTTTCCGCTAGTATCTAGTAGCTCAAGAAGGAGTTAATTACAATTTCTATTCCAATTTCATCTATGACCTGCAATGAACACGTAGTTTTCACGTTTTCTTGTTGCAACTGTCAAAAGATAATCTAACATCTATGTACATTATGGAGGCGACACCTGTTGACAACTCCTTCAACCATCGTGTATTGGTGAAGAATGAGAAGCTTCTTGATAATTACGCAGCAAAGTTTAACGAAGACCATATATAGCATGACGTTCTCAATTTAATTGTCAACTTTTTTTGCAGAGCAATTGTAAAAGGAATCTCAAGTATCAAAGAACCTGTATTGATATAATTGCCATTGATACAGGTATCTGTGGTTTTCTTTTGTAGTGATTCTGCTTTCTTCCATGCATTTTCTTCTGAGGCAGCTTGAAATAAGGCTAAGCGAAGGGGGAACAAAAGATAGTGATTGCCCTTCCCTCACTGATAATTCGGGCAGAAAATCAGGCGGACCTGTTGCACCAAAAAATGCCCTTATCCTATGATCGAAACAGTGATAGGCCAGACGTATTTGTTCCTTCATACACAAGCAAACGTAAGAAGTCAATGATTGTTTCTTCAAATGAAGTTCAGATGAATCAGAATTCAAATACAGCAAATGGACAAAACGACTTGCGCCTCTTTGATAAGGAACAGCTTGCAAAATTATTAATACATGCGTTGAAAGAACTTGGTTATAATCAATCATCGAATGCATTGCAGGAGGAGACTGGTGGTATTCAGGTGGAGTCTGCCGTAGTCCAGAAACTTTTCAATATAATTCGAAGCGGCAACTATGAGAATATCACAGTATCACTACTCTGTCAACTACCATTGAAATATGGCTCATTAAATTCAGAGCATATTGCTGGGCATCTCTCTCAGGGGCAGCCTCCTTTTAATCAATCAGGTTACCTAGGAACGAGCAGTGAAGACAACTCCATGAAAATTGAGAACATTATTGTTCAGGGTACTGATTGGCAAAGAGTCATTGCACAAATGCAACAAGAGCTCAAGAATTTTGAAAGTATTCTACCGGTTTCTGGTAAATCTTTTGATTCTCAAATTGCTGTGCAGCTAATAAGCCTTGTGGAAATTATGGTTTTGATAAACAGAGAAATATTTCTGGAGCTAGTTTTTGATCAGCAGAATCCTCCTATTGCTGTCTTATTTTTGAGAAATATACTACGCAAATACATTCAGCTTTGGGATTCTTTACTTTCTCTGGAAAACCACTTTTTAGATAAGGATACGACATTTACGCCGGATAATCTTCTAAGGGAAATGACTACAATTCTCACAAGTCCATTTGATTCAAACCAAAGAAACACTATGTGGCATGGGTCATTGGCGAGGTCTCGTGAAACATTGATAGAAGAGATATCAGACTATATTAATCCAAATGACTTAGTACCTAAAGGAAGGTTGCTCACGCTGTTGAAACAGGCAATTACGTACCAGCAAACGCAAGAGGCTTTTTCAGCTGTCGCAGAGAACGAAGAACTCGCAACCATTGAAAATGGCGAGCAAAGCACTTCGTTCAAACAATGCAATAAGAAGTTCAACTTATTGCAAGACAACATCTCCACGTTTCAACAAATCAAATTCGTAGAGGAAAAAACTTTGATTCAAAATGTTGACGAAATTTGGTACTTACAATTTTCACCGGATGGGAAGTATCTTGCCAGTGCATCTGCCGACTCCTTAACAGATCGAAAAATAATGATATATGATGTTGAAAATGATTTTCAGGTCTACAAAGTTTTAGCTGGTAATGACCAATGCGTATTGTACCTTTCGTTTTCTCCTGACAGTCGATATGTAGTCTCGTGCCCCTTTAATGAAATGGCCAATGTCTATGATATTCACTCTAAAGGAGAATCAACTAACATTAATCCCAATTCGGAGAATGGGTTGATTGCGGAAGTAATTGCACCCATAAATACCTTCCAAATTCCAAGTACTCCTGGTAGCCCGGAAGCTGCCTCTAATAACTGTGGGGGACCCCCAAGAATTTGGTGCTGCGATTGGTTTCATACTTCGGATCACAAAGGGAGATTCGTTGTCGGTTCCCCCGATCGTGAAGTTGCTATATATGATATGAATAGAAATGCCATAATACTAAGGCTTTCAAATTCAATTTGTCCTCCTTTAAACGGTACAAATGACTTAGGTAGCGCGCCTTTGGAACCCTTTCCTCGAGTGCACGATTTAAAAATTACGGCAGATGATAATTATTTGATACTGATGACGCACCAGGGCAATATCGACGTATATGATTTGACTCAGCTGCCTAGCAATGAAAAAGTCGAAGCAAAAGAAGCTAACTTGGACAAAGTGCTACTGCCGAGAATTTCAAGATTAACTGTTCAGAAAAGGATGACCTGTATCTCATTACCTAATATAGTGGATCCAAAAAGTCCACTCGCTTCTTTACTTTTAGTGAGCTTACAGTCTAATGAACTTCAACTGTGGGATTTCAAAGAGCAAATATTGGTCCAAAAGTTTTTTGGACAGCGTCAGGAACAATTTATTATACGATCGTGCTTTGGCTACAATAACGAACTCATTGCAAGTGGCTCCGAAGATGGCAAAATTTACATTTGGGATAGAATTAATGGGAATATTGTTGGCGTGCTAACAGCTCATGTTACGCAGAGACCAGTGCCGAGTGGTAGTAATAAAAAGTTTGGCAAGAATTGTAATGTTGTCGCTTGGAGCCCAACAAACAAAGCACTTTGTGCGTCAGGTGGTGATGATGGTTATATTAAAATTTGGAGAGTAGGTACAGAGTAGTATCATATAGAAAATACGTTTGTTTAAAGACAGCTTTTGAAGATTCAATGGCTTACATATCTATATGTGGCGCCCAATGCCGTTCATATACTAATGGCTATTTTGGAGTATCTGAACATCCGTTTCAACCCTGGATAATTCTTGTGCTTCCACTTTTGCTCTTGAGATGTTTAGTGTATTCAGTACTGGTAAAGATAAAACCAGCAAGAAGAAAAGCAGATAAAAAGAATATCTTATATTGTGAGTTCTGTCAGTCAGGAAGCCAACCAAAACTGGTCCAACAATCGATGATCCTTTGTCCGTTATACTGAATAAACTAAAGAAAGTAGATTCACGTCCCTTTGGAATTATTAAACTGAACAACGAACGGGACACTGCTGAAAGGCCACCGAGCGAAATACCGTACCAGAAAGCCATAATATACATTTCAAATTGGTGTTTCAAACCAAAACTGTTGAAAAAGAAACCTAGCATACCATATAACGGAATGACACTAGCCCAGCAAATAATGTAGAGGAGTGTATTTTTGGCTGACCAGTTGAATCTCTGTGCGATGAAATGGGGAATGAAATAAGCGCCAATAATAGCGTTCACCATGGTCAAAATACTAATTACAATCAGCTGAAGAGTGCTCATCTTTAATTCTGTCTTGGAGAAAAGTATGGCAGTAGAATTGATTGTCGTAAGGGAATCACTGATGATGAACCAGCCTATCAGAAAAATCACAACATCTTTTAATAACCGTGCATGTTTTATCGCCTCAAATATAGAAGTCCAGCCGTACCGCATATACTCCCATTTGAATAAAGATTGAGAAAAGTCGTCGACATCGGAAGATGCCTCTACAATGAGTGATGGCGTCTCGACATCTGCAAGTAACCAAAAAATTGGAGTTTGCCACGCGACCCACCACAGGCCAACAAACATAGCTCCCAATTGAATGTTATCTTGCGATTTACTTCGTTTTATGAGCCACATTGTAGCTACTTGAACGAAAAGTGCACTTGAATAACCTATGCTAGCTCCACAACCACTTATGATACTTGTTAGACTATCGACGTCTTTGTTCATCTGCGATGAGTCATATTTTATGAGATCGGACACGAATGACGGCAACAAAGAGTTCCCTACTACATTCACAACCCCATAACATGTATTGGCAGTAATACATAGCAGGGCAAGCGAATAGTATTGATTGCTATTCAATTGTGAAATCAAAATAAGGGATAAAGAACCAAAAACTCCGAAGAATATTAAAACCTTACTTTTGAATCTGACCGATTTCCAAATATCGGCTAGGCCTGAGACAGTTATTACAAGTATAGTTTGAAACAACACACTGGCAGAAAAGGTATAAAGGGCGAAACTAGAAGTATCAATGAAAACGCGATTGTCAAATAGGCCTAGCACGCACTTTTCATGACTTTCTGAACACGAAATGGAGTGATCATCTACTAAAACACCATTCATTCTGGCAAATTGCTCTAACAACAATGGAATATATGTGGCAACTGCAGAGACAGCGAACGGCTCACTTGAAAAGGAATAAAAATACCATCCTCTTATGTTGTTTTTTGTTTTTTGAGCACATAAAGAGGCCCTTAAAGGATCTATGCCAGTATTGGCTCCTGTGTTAGAGGCTCCGTACGACATTTCACTCGCCTTTTCCTCGAGAATACGTGTTTTTCTTACATGTATGTTACCTTGTCCCTTAACTTTTTGAAGGTTCGCGCATCAAGTCTTCTTTATATGATAACTGAAAATAAAAGCAGTCACTACCATATTAGTTGTGAAGACTTGTAACAGACTCACTGAGAAAAAAATTCAAGCATATTCTTTATATACATATAGGAAAAAAGTCTAAAAAAACCCAAGAATGATGTGAAATGATTGTCATTGCATGCATCAATGGCGGCTATAGTTGGTTGAATGGGAATCGCTTGAATCATTTCTCTGGCATAATTCATATCATTTACAATTATACTCGTACCATGGAAAAAGGACATCCATTATAGTGTAGCTTACAAAGATTATTCTGAAAAATAACAGCTAATGCGACGAAGAAGGAAATAGCAGTGACAGCAAACATGAGGAGGATGTACATATGCATTAAAAAAAATGCTTGCTGACGTTTGATACTCTTTTCTCGCCTGTCAGGAACAAAGTATGAAGTCCCAAATCTTGATTTACATTTTTTCTTTATTATCTTGGATAACTTGAAGTGGATCTCAAACTAGGTGTACCAAAGTAGTGCAACAATATTAGTAGTGATGATTACAAAAAGATGAACAGCAACTGATTATTGTTTCGCTTCATTTCCTTGCGAATCTTCAAAGTTGGATGTACTGGGGGCATTACTGCTTTTCTGTTCTCCAACATCTTTGTGTCCATTAGGGTTGAAAGACTCGTCATAAATTGGAGCGTTCATTGGCTGGGTGGGAAGATTTGTAGCAATCTCATGGATTGATTCTGGAGTTAAAATTTCTTTTATCTCGACGAAGGTAGAAAATGTTTCAGGTAAAAGTGAGGCCCAGTTTTTTGAACGAATAAAATATTGAGATAATAATAAATCATCATCAAAATCTTCTTCCCCTTTGATGGATCCAACGGCAATTTCGACGGTTGCGTTTTCATTGCTGATAATTTGTTTTAAAGCCGCATGAATCAAATTCGAATCACCACCAAATGACATATTAACAATTCTGTAAAATTTTGAAATTAGAGGCAAAGGAGCGTAGCCTTCTTTCGACAATTTAGATCTCAAATAATTGTCTCTGTCCAAATTCTCAGCACTGAAATAGTACTCAATTTGCTTAGCAATATTGTTAATGGCCAGCATCATAGGTTGAACACTATAATATGGTTGATACATTTGGCTGGCATCGATCTGATGATATCTTGGATGAAACCCATTCTTGAATGAACGAGGTACGCGACCGTGGTAAGGCTCGAAAGAATTTCTCTGCTGCTGGAAAGGGACAAAATTGGGTTGTTGAAATGCTTCATTATTGTTATAGTTGTTATAGTACTTTTTTCTCTGGGAATTATTTTGCTGATAAGGATAATGCTGGTTTTGATCGGTTTGGTTATTTCTTCTATTTTGCGGTTGATTGTGAGATAGAGATTCATTATACTGGGTAAAATTTGAGGTTTTTTCAAAAGAACTTGAATGAAGCGATTCTTGATTATCAGAATCCAATGATTGTGAGTCTTGAGGTCTGGATGCTCCTCCGTCCTGTAAGCGCTGGTCGTTCGAACTTGACTCATCCACTCCCCCCTGAGAACCGGTCGAGTCATCGTCATTTGCTATTTTTCCGTCATTGTCATTACTTCTGCCCCTGATACCACTGACTTTATGCTGCTGCTTTTTGAGATGTTGGGGCTGTCTTTGCCCCTGCTGTCCATCTTGCTGGTGCTGGTGCTTCTTCTTCCTGAAACCTGTATTATTCGACTTGGCATTGCCATTAGCTTTGGATGGGTTCTTCTTGCCACCTGACCCACTTCTCTTAGAGCCCGAAACGACAATTGACGCCTTTATTGGTACCCATTTGGTACCAGAACTTACAGATGCGGTTGGTCTACTCTTCTTTTTCTTGTTTGCCTCCAGAGACTCAATTGTAATGTTCGCAACTGAAACGTCAGAAGACAAAGACTTCCAAGGAGATTTTGTAGGCATTGGGGCCGGCGTTAAGATAGGCTCTTTTTTCTTGGTCCCCGAAGACTCATGTTCGGCTTCGGATTGACTCTTGGGAGCCATCTCTGATGGAGTAGCTTCAGCAGGTTGATCATCCATCGTTTCTTTGACCACAATAGGAGCAGGTCTTTTTTCCATGACAGACGACATTCTTTTAAGCGACCGATGACACTAGCTTTCTTACAAATGGCGCTTTCAAAAATCGACAGACGAAAAGGAGCCTGACTTATAACTTTGTAGTTCAAAGTAGAATCCAATCTCTAGAACAAGTAGCACTAATACAGCTAGACGAATTAATTTACCTTGATGGTACCCAAACGCATCACTACCAAAGCTTGTTAAACTGAAAAAATTTTTAAACTATTCATGAGGGCATCGCTCGTTGACAGAGAAGAGATGAAAACCTGCTTGGGGTACCCATACACCGCAGGTAAAATTAATTATTTGAAAAGAGATGGCCATTAAGCGTCAGCAATCTATCTCTGCAAGGAAGAAAATTTTACTGAAAATGATCCATTTGTTATGAACAAAGGAATCTTGTAGAGTGCTATGATGAAGTTTATCGCTAGTAGGACACTAGCGAATGAAACGGAGTTTTGGGAAATTTATCAGTCAATCTCAGATCCGGGAGAGAGCGCGGCATAAGGTGAACAGGATATCAACAGATAATTTTTCTATGGCTCAAAAGAAAATAAGTGTGCGGGGCTTGCCTGACAACAACATCTCAAGTTCTTCAAGGTACTGGCGTGCGAGAGGTTTGATTGAGAATGAGAGTGGCCATGGGCAACCGTCCTGGATTGAGGAACAAGAACAATTCGCAAAGCTGCATAAAATACCATATAATGGAAAGGGAGAAGTTGCGACGGAATTGGCCGATAACATCGAAAAATATTTAGATAAGGTTCGAGCTAGGTTCAAAAAAGAGGAGGATATAAGCGACATGAAACTGGCACAGAAACTTGCGGTTTACAAGAAGCAGTGGATGCGCCTCTACGACGGGGTGGATCCTGATTCTCTGGTCCTCAACGGAACGGAGACGGTTGAAGTCAGAGAGCTGAAAAAAGCATACGACAAGGCAATCAAGGCCCTAAAAAGAGAACATTCCCCTATAATACATCCATCACCGAGATCATCAAACTTTGACTATTTTTGTAATGGCATTCGGCTACTTGCATCAAAAAAGACAATATGTTTTTGCCTAGACGCAGAAGCGTTCGAGTTTGATAATGATATGGTCACCGAGATAGGTATCTCAATATATGATCCCAGAGAGAATTTTTTTTCATTCGTTCCGATAACGAGAAATTATCATATAATCATTTCGGAAGCGCTGACTGTGCGAAATTCAAAATTTGTCATCGATTCCAAAGACTGCTACCAGCTTGGCGAAAGCCTCGTTCTTTCCTTGGGCGAGTGTGTGGAGTTTGTCCAGGCTCTTATAGATTTCTATCTCGAACCGAGAACCGTTGAGGACGAATCATGGTCAAGGGCGCTCGTGGGGCACAACGTCCAGGGGGACATCTCCTGGCTCAAGCAAATGGGTATCAAGATCCCCAAAGTCGCCAAAAACCACTCAGACAACCTGGACTACCAACTAAGTCACGTGAATGCCCCCAACGAGCCCATCTTTGTGCTGGATACTGAGAAACTGTATAGATTTACTTACGGAAACAAGGGCGGTAGCCTAGGCAAGCTGCTTCGTCTTCTGAAAATACCGCACTCCTTCTTACACAACGCTGGTAACGACGCCTACTATACGCTACAGTTGCTTCTACGCATGTGTGACATCAACTACCGGAAGCAAAACGGGCTTGACGATCTGATTGAGATGAACCGTCGCATCGAACAATGGCTCCAGCGTGAGCGCGAGGAGCCGAAAGTCGTCCCGATGTCCTATTTGGAAACAGTCAAGACCTTCCACGATTCATCGCGAATCAAAAAAGATTCGAACCCGTCCGGAAAGAAAAAAGGTAAGACCCTCGTTCATCAAACGGAATTTGGTGGCTCGCAATGGTACCCAACAGCTCGGGAAGCTTTTCTCAGTACCTTGAGATAGATATTTTATACAATGCAATACATTAACATAAAAAACACAAAAACCAACAGCCTATACTCAGAAAGTACATTACGTTACCCTTTGGGGAAGCTGTACCAAGAGGGAGATTCGAAAGGCAATGATGCCTAAAACAAGAAACATGATAAATTAGGGCTTCGTGAACGCAAGGACATGTTTTCAAATTGCGCCCCATTTGTCCTTGCATTGCAACGGATCTCGCGAATCCTGAGACATGTGGTTCCGCTCCCGATCCGTGCGTTCCTACTGTCCGAAAACGGTAACTGCAGGCATGCATTATCGAATGATGCCTGCCATTTTTGAAAAGTAAACCTCTTCGGGTAAACACGAAAAAGCTTAAGCTGAAAAGAGCCAAACAATCATAGCTAATTGATGAATTAGTTTTGCGCTTGCTTCTTTGCCCAGCTGGAGAGAAGAAAAAGAATAAGCTCCTCAATTTACATCGCTGTATATTCATTGTTGGACATTAACAACTTATCTCCGTTTTTCTGCTTTTACGGAATGGCGACGTACAGCAACACACAGCAAACAAAGGGACAAGAGAAAGCCAGCATATGGTTCAGTATAGTGCAGCTGGTTGGCTATATAAAAGATCTGTGCTACACTCACGATCCACCTACGATGCGCGACTTTGTCTCGTTTGACATAGCGAAAGACATTACATCTCTTTGTCAACTACAAGATGGTACCAACAACATGGTTCGGTTTTCTTCTCCTCGGGGTTGTATCCTTAGTACAGGCGGCAACTACATTTACTGTTCCGATTGATTACAATGACGAGCTGACAGTTTCATACTATTTCAGAAACGGGAATAGCGAAGTTTCTGTTGCGGCAAGTGGGCAGGGATTGGAAATCACCATTAATGCTGACGCGAGTGAAGTCTGTGATATCTTATACTCTGGTATGATCGTTTACGCTGCGGACGGTGCGGCTGAAAACACTTTGATATCGTGGAATCAATATGACGTCTTCTATATGGTTGACAACAACGGCAACACCGTGACCTGGACTTCGACCAACGCGCAAGTTTGTCCGGTTGCAGATTCTCCATCCGGTTCAATCACCTCTTCGGCTTTCGCAACCTCTGGTATTGAATCTACCACCACGCTTTCCGGTTCAATTTCTTCTTCTATGATGCAAACTTCGGATATCGCGTCCTTGATCACTTTTACGGGGGAAATCAGCGGCTTGGGTACCTCTCTCGTTACTTTATCTTCTACTGCAGTCCCCGTTGCTCCATCAGTTACTTTGTCCACGGTTACTTCAACCGTTAACGGCGAAGTTACCGAGTATACAACATTCTGTCCATACACAACTATTGTGCCCGCAGAAAAAATTGTTACCTATGCAAGTGCAGTTACGAGAACAATTAATGGACAAGAATCGATTTACACCACCTATTTCCCTGTTTCAACTCAGTTTATAGCTACTTCCACTGCTACTGGAAAGCAAGCTCCAACTGTCGCCCCCCTGACGACGGTTACTACCACGCAAAATGGCGTGGTTTCTGTGTATACAACTATTTGTCCGGAAACTTCAAAGATGACCAGCGTTGAAACGGCGCAAACTGTTGTCACGAGTATAGTTAATGGATCACCAACAGTTTACACTACTTGGTATCCATATGCGACAGTTGAACAAACAGCTTCAGTCGTTACTACTTCTGTTAATGGAGTTGCAACAGTTTACACCACTTGGTGTCCTGTTTCTACTTCTGCAACAACTGCATTGTCTGATGCATTGGCTGCTAATAATGATACAGCTTCTCAAACTGCTACATCCATATCTTCCACCTCAGTTCAAACTGTTACAACTAGCCCTGCACCTACTTCTACCATAATAGGGGGTACCAGTATTATCACAAATGGTCAATCGATCGAAGCCTCGTCCCCATCTTCCCGCTCATCACCAGCATCACCAGCCTCTCCATCGATTAACACTGTGCAAGGACAAACTACGGCCGCTTCTGAAACAACAGCTTCTGTTTCTGCTTACCAAGGATTAGCTGCAACTTTCAAGACAAATTCAATCTTGGGCTACGCAGCCGTTCTCGTCGGTTCCTTCTTCTTAGCCTAAACTAATCAAAAAAATAAGTGCAATCTAAAACGTTTTTACTATAGCAACTATATTGTATATAAATAAAACAACCTCGATTCATTCATAACACATATATGTTATCATAATTTCGATTCATAAAACCTTCCTAGTTCAAAACATCCTTTAAAAGAGCATCCAGTTTACCGGAGGATTTCAATTCCTCTAGATCGCTGTTACCACCAACGTGCTTACCATCAATATAAATATTTGGGACTGTCTTCTGACCATTGATCTCTTTCAATGCTTCCTGAATATCAGCACCATCGTCAATGGTGTCCAACTGCAAAACGACAGACTTCTCCTTAGGAACTTTATATTCTTCGAACAAAGTCCTCAAGGTGGCCTGACAGTATGGGCAGTACGTCTTCGAAGCCACGAAGACCTTCTTTTCAGCAATAAGGTCCTTGACTTTTTTAATTGTATCCTGTGAAACCATCTTCTTCTGGAAACCCGAATTCAAGTATCTTCTGGTCAAAAAATTCGTTACGAGCAATATGATAACTAATGGAACAAATGAACTTATATCAAATCCCATGGAACTTCCTTGAATAAATGAATACAATCACTGCATGAGGGCTAAAATAACCAGTGAATAACCACTCCTTAAATAACCATTCCATCCAGGGAAACCGATTTGTCAGATTTTCGCAACTTACCTTATTGAGCGATGTTCGAGATTGTTAGCAAAGGTAATATTCGTTTCGGGTAACTCGTAGAAGGGGTGGTGGAATATGCAACAGTCGGACCAAACAATTGTCAAGAATAAGTCCACCAATTTAAGTGTACAGAGCCAATTAGCCTGCTGTTAAGGTTCATAGTCATAAATTTAGCAATGGGGTTTCTAACAGACCATCCCCACACATCGATCACCGATACAATTGACCGTGTTGTCTCTGCGAGAGATTACACACTTGAAGTTGATCTAGGGACACTAGTTGGGTTAATCAGAGATAATCGAAATGAATATCAGTATACGACGAACCAAGAGGAGGCGGGCAGAGCACTTCGCAAAAAGCTTAAGTACGGCAATAAAATCCAGCAATCCAGATCCCTCGATCTAATGGATCTTTTCATATCGCAGGGATTGAAGTTCACTGTGCTGTACAACGATGACAAGCTCATTGACAGAATAGAAGGAATTGCGCTTGGAAATGTATCTGATTCCAGAGGTAATAAATACAGCTCAAAGATCATAACAAAATGCGCTAACTACGTTCTGGGCTGGTACAGTTACATCAGGAGCACTGGATTGGAGTCCAGTCGATGTTATGCAAGTTTAAACGTAGTGGGCGAAAAAGTTAAGAGACATTATTCCCATAGGAGGCGTGCTGATGAAAGGTCTAATTTCATGGATGACGGAGCAGATGAAAGCATATACGCTACGTCAGCTGCGAACCCCGATCAGATGTATAGAATACCACAATTGGACATGAAAAAAGCTGCTCCATCGATCCGTCTGGTCATCAGTGATGGTCTTGCATCCGCAATTGCGCTTCAGAACGCATTGATGGTCTTGCCCTCAAATCAAAGATCTGTGGATGATGAGGAGGCAACGGCAAAATTCATCCAAGCAAGAGCGTTGAGGAGGAAGGTACTTAGATATTTGCAACTGGTCACGGAGGGAGAGTTTTTGGGCAGTCTTATCCATGCCAATGATGAATTGGTTAGTGCATTGACTAGTTACGATGAGAAAAGTGGCGTATCTGAGGACACAGACGGCAGCAGTGGCGATTACGATTATAGCGAAGATGAAAATCAAGACAGCGATGAGGAAGAGTCTTTGGATGACAGGTCCTTATCATCAGTGCAGCCATCCACATCTTCTAATCCGTTTGGCGATCATAACAGAATTTAGATATCTCATAAAATGATACACATTGTGACCTACCCGCCACTGGTCGAATGTTATTATTATGTAATATAAGAAAATATAAATGGTAAAATATAATTTGTCCATGGGATGAACTCAGCTCTTCGAGAATTTCAGCGACGCGCTATTAACACAATGTCTTACATCAGACGGTAAGTTCAATAGCTCTTTCCAACCTTCTCCCTCAAAGACATGCCCTAAATGTCCACCACACTTACCGCAGCAGATCTCTATTCTCTTCATTCCATAGCTAATATCAGTGTGGTACGTCAACGCATCCTTGGAAATTTCTTCATAGAATGCAGGCCACCCACATCCGGATTCGAATTTGGCACCGCTGGAATAGAGAGGCGTATTACAGTTAGCACATGAGTAAACACCGGTTTCCTTATTATGTATATACTTTCCTGTGTTGGCCCTCTCAGTTTGTTTGTCCCTTAAAATTCTTAATTGTTCACCAGTTAATTCAGGGTTCCACTTCTGTTCGTTGTCAGACATTCTAGCGCTGGTGTAATGAATGCTTCTTAAGGTGACGAATGACCGCCTTTTCACTGTTATTGGCAAATGACGAAATGCAAATCTTCTCAGCATTCTCTTTTATATGTAAAAAGCGTCTTTCCTTCTCCTACGACAGTGAGAACAATCTGCTCCGATCCTTTATTGTGAAATTTTTGGTACTTGCTCCGGATTAATAATATAGGAAGTAGTAGAGCCTGGCCCTCGGAAACGGTCAGTACAAATCATCTTCACTCCTCGTGACTTCTAATATATGTCCACCAAATATCCCAGTACCATGCGATGCATGGAGGCTTTCGATCAGCTAACCATTTGCTATTCAATAGGAGGTCAATTTCGCAATTACTATAGACATGGCGAATTCAATCAATGCCAAAAACCATTGGAAAAGCTCAAATTCTGTGTAGTTAACGGGAAAGATCCTGTAAAAGTGCAAGAATGGTACAAAAATCAGATTGAATACAATAAGACTCACAGAGGCACGTCTGATGACATATGGCAAGAACGCTAAGTGCATAATTTGTTGTATCGGTAGCGCCACCGTTTTTAGAGTTACATGTAAATATCCAATACTTTTGTAGATATGACTAAGAAGTATATATTCGCAATCTATCATATTTTTCATCGTATTTCGTTGATTGGCCTGCATGTGCTATTTGCATTTCTTCTTCATTTCATCGGCATCTTGTGGGAAGCTTTGCAAAAACTATATTTTGATTGCTTAAATAAGGATCGAATAAACTTAAAAACCATAACGCTATTTAATTATTCGTCCGCGCACTTCTGATTGAGATAGAGGATGTCCCTTAATCATGAGGAGGGTTCCGCAGTTGGACAGGCTTCGATCGTGGATGATAACTTTAAAAAATGGTCGTCGAACGAGGTGGTTACATGGTGCGTTGCCTCTCTTGGACTATCTGAAAGCGATCCGCTGGCTGAACGACTGCAGAAAAACGATGTTAGCGGTGAGCTTTTGACAGAGCTATCACTGGATGATTTGAAAGAACTATGTGAACCCGACCTTGACAAGGCGATAAGATTTAAAGTTCTATTGAATAAACTTCAATATGACGCTGGCGTGGATTCCAAATTGCAGAAACAACAGGAAAATATGATAATAACGTTAAAAAATTTGCATTCGACACTAACCCAGAAGCTGCAAGACTTCCAAACTCAATATTCCAAACTTAGGCTAGATGTCTTGGAAATTGTGAAGAATCCGAGTATAAGCCCCAGAATTCCATTGCAGCAACAACATTCATCTCAACAACTGCAACAACTGCCACAGCAACCAAGTGATTATTTTGATGGACCTCATCACCCCGGCGATTATCCTTCGGGCTCTTCCAAAACACCTGCATTTGCACCTAAACTACCTATCAGTAGATCCACATCTTCACAGTTGAACACAGCTGATACACCTGGACTCTTATCTTCTGGATCTAACGAGCCATTGAAACAGCTTCGTGCTTCCAAAGAGGATTCTTGCCAACGTATATTGAAAAATGCTATGAAGAGACATCATTTAAACGATCAAGAGTGGAAACAGTACGTGCTAGTTATTTGTTATGGTGACCAGGAAAGGCTGTTGGATTTGGAAGAGAAGCCAGTCGTCATTTTCAAAAACTTGAAACAACAAGGACTGCATCCGGCCATCATGTTGAGAAGGCGAGGTGATTTTGAGGAACTGAATATGGCCAGTGAAGATGTAACTCCTGGGGGTAGATTATAAGGTAGTACTTACGTATATGATATGTATTTCACAACAAACCATTCAAGTATGGAGGCGAGTCGAACTATGGCTCATGTATAAGGATTGAACCTCCTATTTGCTTTCATTATTTTGATCTTCTCTTGATCCTCTTTAAATTTTTTTAAAAGTTGATTAATCTCTTGCTTTTTACGTTCTCTAATTTGAAACCTGTAAAAATCTTTTTTGGCTTTCTTATCAACTGTCGATGGCGGTATAACTTTGTTCTCGTGTTTTGAGAGTGGGTTTTTCTTCAAAATCTTCTTTCTTATAGAATTTAGTGACTTTGTATTTTTTCCAACAACTAAAGTAAATCCATCTTCGTCGACAATGGAAGTCTGAATGGCATCTTGGGCCTCTTGTTCCCTCTGTTCGAATAGTTCCATGTGCATGTGAATATCCCATTTCAGATAGTCTACATCAAGTGGTCTATAGAAATTCAAAAAGGTTGCAATGGTTGGGGATTTATATTGCCATTCTATGAGCGAACTTGAGTCAAGTTTCGAGTATTTTTTTAAAGCATCAAAGCAATTTGTCAAGCTTGCCTCATCGACAAACTTTAGCAAAGCCGTGTTTCTGGGTGTATACCTTTTGGATTCAGCATCTTTTACCGACATTAAATCAGAGGTCAAGGCGGAAAGATCCACTTCCTCCAATCCGAATTCGTCATTATATAGCAACTCTTCAATGTGCGACACTGTGTCAAACCGGGAACAGATCTCATTAAAGGCTATTTTCAGGTTATCTAAGTGTGTTAAAAGTGGAATATTGACCAGAAAGAGGCAGTTCTGCTCGTTTTCATACTGAGATTGATGTTTCTTCACAAACATAAAATGAAAAGCATCATCGTTCTTGAGCGTTCTGTGTGTCGGTAACTTGAATGGTATCACAAGAAATCCTTTCTTCATGCAATCTGGAGAAACAGATTTTCTTGCCATCCTTCGAAAAATAGAACTACTGCGCTACTGCAACAGAAACGTTAAACTGACCAAATCTCTCAGTAGTCTTGAGGATCTACTCATCTTGCATTTTTTCATATTTAGAACGGTTCATAGAAAGCGAAATTCTAGAAATAATAGTACGTAGTAAATGATGCTGTATAGTAAGACGGAACACATGAGATGAGAATGACTGCCGTACGTTTCCCCTTGAAGTGCTCGGCAACGTCTTCGTCGCCTATAATATTGATGGTCTTCGTATCATTCCATTGACTTTGAGGCTGCCTCGTTGATCTCACCCGTACGAATTTGCTCTGTTTCCTTCATCAATTCATAAAGTTGCACAACCTGGTCCGGAGAAAGCTTCTCTAGAACATCGGAGGTCAAGGTCGCTTCACTCCAATCCCCCTTGGAAATTAATCCAAGGTAATCTTGCCAGCTAGTCAAGAAACCCACTATGTGCAGCGGATTGTCTGTGTTCTTGTGCAACCGAAATTCGCTCTTTAGGTATTGATCTCCCAGTTCTCTCTGTAGCTGCGGCAAATTTTTGTGTTCCCTAAGAATTCTTCTATACAGCTGTAGGGGTGGAAGGATTGGTTGGCTACCCTTTGTGATTATTCGACGTGCTTTCAGAAGTGTTGATGTCACCCTATGGAGCACAGCCCCTGTAGTTCGCATAATAATTCTAATGTTGGGCCGGCTTAAAGGGTGTAAGCAGAGTTAAGGAATGGCCAAAGTTGGTAAAGAAGTTTACTATTCACATTTATGCGTATAATTTATTCATCTCTTTCAACCTCGGCTTTTCGGTCGGGGGGGTTTCAAGAAAAATGCTCAATGATTTTGCAATTAATATTGACATCTACTTAACTATATCACGAAGAACAACACACTACATATGAGAAGATCAGAGAATGTTTTGAGAAGTAAATGTCACTCGTAAATTTAATATTCATTCGATTCATTTGAAGTTCTCGGGCAATAAGCCTAATTTGGACATTCTAATTTTAACGGCGTTTCGGTGACCATCTAAGCCTTCGACCTTAGCGATACACATGACTGCTTTGCCTATTTTATCCAAACCTTCTGGAGTAATACTTTGCGATGTAATGAATTTTTGGAAAGCCGAGGTATTCAGACCACTGTATTGTCTTGCATAACCGTAGGTTGGTAAAGTATGGTTCGTTCCACTGGAGTAATCGCCACACGATTCAGGCGTGTAAGCACCTACAAAAATGCTACCAGCATTATCTACATCTTTGACATAGTCTTCTGCATTGGAGATTTGCAAAATTAAGTGCTCAGGTGCGTACTGGTTGGAGATTTGGAACGCTTCTTCATAACTCTCACATAAAACAATAGAACTGTGAGAAATACATTTACGAATGATGTCAACACGCGATAAGTTCGTAGCTTGACTATGAACAGCAGCTTGGATCTCTTCAACTTTCTTGCTGCTTAAATCGACACCAAGAAGGATAACTTGAGAATCAATACCATGTTCTGCTTGCGACAAGAGGTCGCTGGCTACAAAGTCAGCGTCGGCATC
The DNA here is from genome assembly GCF_013402915.1 of Zygotorulaspora mrakii. Taxonomy (NCBI): domain Eukaryota; kingdom Fungi; phylum Ascomycota; class Saccharomycetes; order Saccharomycetales; family Saccharomycetaceae; genus Zygotorulaspora; species Zygotorulaspora mrakii. Next base: position 115,294 of record NC_050719.1, read on the forward strand.
TTCATCACAGATAACTAAAACTTCACTTGGGCCGGCAGGCATATCGATGGAACATAGTGCTTGTGTGTCATTTTGAACATACATTTTTGCGGCGGTAACAAACTGGTTTCCAGGGCCCGCAATTTTGTCGACCTTTGGAACAGACTCAGTCCCGTATGCCATGGCAGCTACAGCTTGAGCACCACCTGCCAAGACAATCATTGAAGCACCGACTTTTGAAGCGACATAAACGACCTCAGGTGAAACTTTACCATCTGACTTACGAGGTGGAGAAGCAAAGATGATTTCCTTGCAACCAGCTACTTGAGCTGGAACACCTAACATAAGGGCTGTACTAGGCAGAACCGCTGTTCCTCCTGGAATGTAGAGACCAACCTTTTCTATAGGACGAGGAAATCTTGAACATAGAACACCGGGCTTCGTCTCCACTTTCAATACAGTTTCTTGCAGCTGTGCAGCGTGGAATTTACGAACATTTTCGATCGAAAGATCCAATGATTCTTTCATTTCGTCAGTTAGTCCGTCAAAATACTCCTTTGGGAATGGAGCCTCCAACACTGGAGTCTTTAACTTGACACCATCAAACTTTTGTGTGAATTCCATCAATGATTTATCACCGTTATTTCTGACGCTTTCAACTATAGGGTTGACCAACTTCATGATTTGATTGGTATTTTGAATAGGTCTGGTTAGTGCTTCCTTCAAAGCAACATTTTCTTTGGATTTCAGAATTTTCAAATGGATCAATCCACTATCAGCTTGAGGTTCAGTAGGTTTGTCATTAGTGTTGAGGAATTTTGCCTTGGCGTCACCTCTTCTTCTCGTAATTTTAAGATGTTTTGTTTGCAAGTTCGTTTCAACATCCGACAAACTGACACCTTCTGAGACAAGTTTTGCTAGTGCGAAGTAGAATAAATCTGCTGCTTCCCACGCAATCTCTGACTTCGTCTTAGCTTCAGTTAATTCTTCCGCTTCTTCTTTGATCTTTGCCGTCAAGAGTTCAGGATCATTGAATAATCTATGTGTATAGGAACCTTCTGGTGCATTTTTCAATCTTTGTTGCAGTAATCTTTCAAGGCCAATCAAACCATGATCGAATTGACCAAAACAAGACTCAGTTTCTAAGTGGCAAAAACTCGAATTTTCGCCACCTTGTTCAACAACAAATTTCAATGCGTCTCCATCGCAATCCAATTGAATGCATTTCAATTGTTGTGTATTGCCCGATGTTAGCCCTTTGATCCATATTTCATTGCGTGAACGGGAAAAATAAACGCCCGCTTTCTTTTCAATGGCGATTTTGATAGATTCCACGGATGAGTATACCAAACCTAAGCAACGGTCGTGAGTATCTACCACAAGTGTCGTCAAAAGTTTATCTTCACGATCGGTTTTGATCGCCGAAATCAAACTTTTGACAAATATCTCCACCGTTAATTGGTTGGCAGGAATCAGAGAATCAATCTTGAAATCATCAACAACAATAAAGTGATTCTTATAACAAGATCCCTTCAAAATTGTAAGTCTTTCTTTTGGCACACCGACTTCTTGAGAAAGATGATCGGCATACGACTTATCACTCAGAAACAATGTAAAAATACCGTTGTTTAACAAATCAACTATTTCATCGTCCGTGAATCTAGAGGTTTCCTTGACTAAAACTGATATTATCTTGATACTCGAGCCAAATTCTTCTGCAAAAGTCTTGATTTCAACCTGAGATAATTCAGAAGAATCCAATAGTGCTTGCCCTGCAATAGTTAAAAATGGTTTATCTTTGATGAGGGTGGCAGCGTCATTGCCATAGATGGGGAGAATAGGGAATACCATTTACAAGGTGTGTATTCGAGGTAAGCAATGCTTGGAGGTTTCCGTGCTGAAAGAGATCTTTTCAAGATAAGGAATTAATCGCTTGAAATATACTGATGCACTGTGTTGTAAAGATTTGAAATTTTCTATGCCCTCTCAAAATGAAAAACTGGAAAAAAAAAAAAAAAAAAATGAGTCACTAAGCGCTAAGTCGACAGGTGAGGAAGAAGTCATCTAAGTTAATGCCCTTTGAGATGATGAAGCCTACAACTCTTTCAAAGAAAAAGTGACAAAGGTGCAGCTTTTTAGTCACCTTGTAAACATGTAAGGGGGCATTGTTTCCTTATAGTTATTTTCCTTCTAATAGTGGCATTACATTCTCGAGCCGGAGCACCTAGTTACTAAGCGTCATTCGTCTGATAATAGTCTCCTTGGTGCTGCCTTTGCCTCACGTAACGTAAGCCATACGATTAGAGAAACATTTTTGATAAATCTTATTACGTCCAAAATACCCACATGAACTTTGAGTGCTTCTCTTTTGGCATGGTGCTATTCGCTTAAGGGTGAACATAATGCTAATAAAACCCCAACATCCAAAAACGCTTAATCTTTGGGCAAACAAGTTCCTGAGCTGTTCTTGAAATATCTTTCATTAGACTTCATTTGTTCATGTAATTCTTCAACAACAGTAAGTAGTTGTTCATGTTCACCCTCAAAAAATTGCTTTTGTTTTTCCTGTTGCTCCTGTTGCTTGATCAATTGATATCGTAGTTCTTGGTTTTCTTTTTCCACAAGAAGCATATTTTTCTCATACTCCTCAATTGCAGGTTGCAGTTCTTCGAGTAGTACTCGTTGTTCATTCAATAACTTTTTATACTGCATAATTTCCTTTTCATGCTTCTCTATGCGAAGCTGTTGGTCTCTATAACTCTTTGATGAATAGTATTCGCTGTATGGCACCGCATCTTTAGAAGAAAGAGCTGACATACATACGTCTCCATCAACATCACTGTAACCTAAACTTGATTTTGATTCATGCTTCCCTGAGCTTGGAGTTGTTTTAAAATCATCGTGTTTTGGTGACTTTCCGTCAGAAGATGTCAAAAGATTATTTACAAGCGTTGGTGACTGTTGATTATTCCCTGTTGATGTCTTTTGAATTGTTGTTTCACTGCTCCAGAGGTTCCTCTCTTTATTTTGTACGTTTTCCTTCTCATTTTGAGGGGATGATTCTATAGCCAAGGGATCCTTTTTCGAATCATAAGTTGACTCAATCAAGGGAATCAATTTTTCTAATTGTACAAATAGTCCGCTGTGTGGATATTCACTTTCGAAATATTGTCGCTCCCCAAAGCTGCCATTATTTTTGCCAATATTAGCTAAGAGATCAACCCCCGCATAAATACCAGGTTTGCCTTCTACAGGTCCCAGATACTTTAACTTTCCACGGCCAACATTAGGTATGTGAACTAAACATCCTATTTTCTCTTTATACCTTTCCATCTTGTATTTGGAATTGGATGCGCTGTACAGTGGATATAGTCAGGTATAGATAAACCAGGGCGATATGTATTGGTTTTTTCACATCTGGTTTTGTTCATGTCAGCTAATTGAAGATGTAAACAAAAACTGAAAAATTACCCGCTCAGCGCATGTTAAGTAGATATACAGATTTTAACACTGCGTTTTGTTTCTTACAACGCGTTTGTAATGAAGAGACTGCAGCCCTGTTGCAAATATAATTCTCGAGATAAGCATCTTTATTCTTAAATAATATAATCGACTAAAAATTTAAGAATGATGCTCAACGTGCAGATAAAGTACGTCATTTTTTAATTATATCACGATTAATAACTACTATCAAGAAGCTTTAACTGAAAATTTGTCCCACCTTTACTTCGGTAGCTACATCATTTTAAAGGTCTGACGTTCGTACGGAAGTAGCTGAATTCATCTGCGTCTGCGTTACCATTGTAGACGTTACCTGCTGGCGTGTATTCGCATAGTAAATAAGTACCGTCATTCGCAGGGCAGTCGATAACTGCACAACCTACCTCGGTGGTGTCTACCCACACAACTTGAGTGAAATGCCCAACATCTTGATTATTATGAGTAATACCTGTTATATCGTTATAGTCATAGTATTGAATTTCATCATACCATAGATCCACTAAAGCGGTTGGATTCGATTGAGTTGCAAAAGCAATATTTTCACCTTGGAAACCCCTGTTGCTCGAGTGTAACAGTCTACCGGAACATGGATCATATTCAGTGCCTCTAAGACTGTTTGCATAAGTGAAAGCCCATGCACTTAAACTGTCACTCCAAGTTAAAGGAGGGGTATTCTGATGTAAGTTTCTTTTACTATTGTGTTCAGCCAATAGTTGTGATGCTAATGCATTTGATAATGTAAGAGAGGATTGAGGAGCAGGAACGACTGTGGAAGTTGGTGAGGAGGTCGTTGAACTTGTGGTGGTGACTGAGGAAGACGAAAAAGTAGCAGTTGCAATCGATGTAGTCGATATGCTCGATGTCGTGGACGTCGTGGAAGATGTACTTGATGTCGATGTCGTCGAAGGTGTAGCTGATGTCGTCGACGTCGTTGAAGTTGCAGTTGATGTCGACGTTGTGGAAGGTGTATTTGATGTCGACGTTGTGGAGGGTGTGGCTGATGTCGTCGACGTTGTGGAGGGTGTGGTTGATGTCGACGTTATGGAGGGTATGCTCAACAGTGTTGAAGACGTACCTGATGAAGAGCTATCTGAAGAGCCTGAGGGCAGGGTCGATATTATTTCAGATGAGGGGGAAGCTGAGGATGTAGAAGCAGAGTTTGATCCACTTTCAGAAACGGAGACTGAGGGAGAGCTTGAAGGCGTGCTGCCAACCGACAGTGCTGGTAAGGTTGTCAATATAGCACTTGTAGCATCTGAATTTGAAGGAGATAAACTAGCCATACTCATAAAAGATGAACTTGATATAGGGGAGTAACTAGAAGTAGCTGACGAAATTGTGGAAGAGCTATTTGAGTAGATGAACGAGCTGCCTATAGAGGACGAAATTGGGGTACTGGGTACGACTTCCGAAGAGACTGAAGAAGCACTAGAAAACATGCTAGACACGACACTAGAGGCAGGAACGCTATCTGAGAAGGAGCTGGAACTGGCACTTGATACAGGAGCACTGCTTGCAGTGGAACTAGGCTCGAAATCGGTGCTGGATGTTGATGTAGCACCCGATGAACTGCCTGAAAAGCCAGGCTTAGTTAATATCACTGGAGTGACGGTAGCTGTGAAATCTTCATAAACTGTGTTTTGAGCGCCAACCAGCAAAGCACCCGTCAACAGACTCATAGCTACTGTTGAGGTTCTCATTATAAAAGTATTCTATATCTGTTTCAGTTTTCAACAAATAGCCGCTGACAGTTTGTTTTACTTTTAAAACCGTGCGAAGAAAAACCTAATCTGACTCACCTTGTGCCAGAAGGTTTAAGTTACAAATAGTTTAGCATACGCAACCGAGTTACCTTTATATTAAGGCAATCAGATTCTTCATATGACCCTGTCAAAGTTTAGTCTGCAGTTAACTTTCTGTCGACCAAGCATGAACAAGTTTTACCATCCAACACAGCTGTGATAACACCAACCAATTAGTTAACCATGCAAGGACTTTCCACAAATAGCAAAAACAACTAACCTTTTGAGAGCTTATTTTCGTAAACAAATCTGAGGAAGGCACCGTGATAAATACTGATGACATTGCTTGGTCGTTTCGTTGCTGCTTTAAACAGAAACTAGGTTCATTCATATCACCGAAATCGGAATCAAAATTGACTATTGTTATGGAAATCCATTCTTTTTGCTTGCGGGCTGCGTAACCCATGCATATCTTAAACTTTAGCAAGCCTAAAAAATCGGGAGTTGCCTGTTCCTAAACAGGAAACCGCTTCTTTCGGAAGCTCCTATAATTTCGTGCTTGCTCGCCGCGTCGTGCCATCCCCCACTTCTCGCGAATTGGTGTACCACCGTAGCACTTAGAGAACTTGATTAGGAAATAAAAACAATCGGTGAGCGTATACGAGTAAGTGACGGAAAGCAGAAAGAAAGGGGGCTCGCATAGTCTACTTCCGTCGCTCCTCACTAACTACCCGGGAAACAACCGTAATACCTCCAGGGATAATTCTAGCGATGAAAAGTAGTTCCAGTGATATTGTTGGTTCGTTGCTCTTCTTTCTCACACACGACATTACAATTGGGAATCAGAGAGGAAAGCTAAAGCATTTTTCAGCTTCTCGTTATTAGCACAAAAATGCTAAGCAAGTAAATTCTGTTGAATTCTCTTCCCTACCTGCAAAATGACTTACCTATGGAGATTTAGCATTTTCGTGCGACCTGCAGGGCTTGCCATAGTGCATCTTTGCCTGCACTCACTTTGATTGCCTAATTGTGCATAACACGTCCAGATATGGAGCAGTGACGTAGTCCTTACCCTTTTGGGTTGAAGTCAAGTGGGTGTGTACTCAAGGGACATTTTTGGACATTTTTGGACATTTGGCACATTTTAGGGCACAGAATATGTTTCTCAAGCAACGAATGGATTAAAGAGCTTATCGCATTGCACGGGCACTCTGGCGACGCTCTTGCAATCGTAAAGGAAAAGGAAAGTCAGCCGCATATGTGGTTTCAGAATTCAGTCATTTCATTTTACTCTACGAGTCAGTCGTGGACAAGCAGTTCAAGAGCTAACTCTCTTATTTATATCTGAAGTTGGTTAAGTGTTTCAGTGTGAAACAGCCTTTGACCATGAAACAGCCTTTGACCATGAAAACAGCCTTTGTTCATGAAACAGCGTTTATCGATGAAACAATGCGCTCTGTTTAGTTGCACCATGCCTTGTTTCAAGATAAAACAGTAAAATGAGATTTGTATATAAATGTAAGCTTGGTTGGCAAGTACAGTGTGTCTTTCATTCCCCTCTCCTGATGTTTGATTTTCTAGCGGCCGCTTTGTAACTTTACCGGCTATGATAAAAGAGGTAGTTACGCAATGACAACCACATCAACGACTACTTTGAATCCGCTTCTGGTAAGTCTGGAACATTTGTCATCTTTCTTGTCACCAGCGAGATCTGATGTCATCATTACGTCCACACAACAGGTGACAGCTGGTGTAAATTCACTGATTTATCCTACACGTGAGATTCAGCCTCCCGCGAAACCTCAGGAAAGCAAATCTGCCTCTTCTCTAACTATTGGTCTTTCAATAGGTCTTCCTGTGGGACTATTTTGTCTAGTGCTAATAATACTCCTGTTCATATTCTACTTGGGCGTGTGGAAAAAGCAGAATAAGAGTTATACTGAAGGCGAGAAGTATGCAAATTATCTGGGAGAGCCTTTGGGCTCTGCAGATGATTTCATGTCTTCAAGAATACAATATAAAATGTCCAAGCCAACCGACCAGCATATACTGACACCCAAAGCTTCGGTGTATAAAAATTATTCTATAACAACGTCATCAGTAGACATCAAAAAAGATGTCGACACCTTTCTGTACTCAAAGCCTCCAAACATTTATCATATTGATTCAAGAAGGACTTCATCAAATAATCTTTCAAAACTGGCAAATAACTCCAATATCGTATGTCAAACACTCGAAGAGAATGAAGTTTGTAATAATGCCAATAATTACACCAAGGGAAGGTGGACTTATCAATCACCTCTTTCTAAATGGTTCTTACGAAATTCTACCTATCTGGATGAAGGTTTGACATTTCCAATATTTGTTAAAACGCCCGCTCTGCATCTTAAACAGCTTAAAATTCTCTCGAGAATACAAAAGGACTATGTTGATATCGGATGTTCTTTGAAAGATGAAAGATCACCAATATTAGAGAGAATTGATGACAGCCCATGTTCCAACAGCAAAAGTGAACATGAGGAATCGGCTAGTTCGTCTCAGCATGCGGCTCACACTCCAATGCCAATTTTGTATGGCTCCCTTGATGCAAAATTACGAGCGACTCCTAAAGAGGATCCCGATGTTCCTGCATATCCTGGAGATATTAAAGCCCTAGATGCGAATCCAAAGGAAAGTTTTACTAAACGCAAAAGAAAGAAGAATCGGAAACTTCGGAAGCACTTGAGACTAATAACAAATGTAAAACCGTTACCTTTGACGCCGAAAAATAACAACGTACCTACTGATCTAATTGTCGGTGAGGTTTATGCAGTCACAGAACAATACGAAGCTAAACTTGTCGATGAGATTAGTATCTTGAAGGGCAATTATGTTAAGATATTGGCCACCCATACGGATGGTTGGTGTTTGGCTGAAAAATGCGATAAAAAAGGCAGAATTCAAGATATTCTAGATTGCGAAAATGATGGAGCGGCATCGTTGAACGACACAAACTACCTGAATTCTTATAGAGGGATCATCCCAGGAAACTGTTTAGGTAGTGTGAAAGGTAATGCATATTTCGCCTTTTGAGCAAAATTAATAAAGACATAGGCGCTATATATAACAAAATGAGATGATTTGCGTAACGCTAGAAATGGTTTGAATGCAATTTATATACATATATATGGGATCAGACTGGCAGTCGACTTGGGATGACTCAGAGTTAATAAATACAAAATGACATATTGATACTAAAGTTGCCTTGCACAAATTTAAGAAATCAATTGCATTATGAGAAGTTGCTAGCACATGGTGAATAGGTTCTTTATATGCCGTGCTTGTTGGGAATGCGGAAAAGTGTAAGACTCGAGGTTAATCACAATGTTGAATTTGTTTGAGATTCCTCTGGTCTAATGCGGTTTCAACACACATGTATTTTTTATTCTTGATAATTGGGAACGACCATCCAGGTTTGGAAATTTAGATGTTTCCCGTAGTGGGTGTAACAAGTAGCATTGGAAAAACGGATTGGAATGAAAAATTAATTTATTGGACAGGCTGAATTTAGCAATGCCAGTAGTTTTAGTTAGGCAATACAAGGAAATCTGGTACTTCGCAACATTATTATGTGAACTCGTTAATGCGTTGCGAGGTAGGTTAATATTTCCCTTAACACCAAAATGCATAAATACGGCGCCATACTGGACCGTTCTTCAGTTTTTCCCTATACTCCTCATCTTCTTGTTTGAGTAATTCTTCGTCGAAAACTTGTCTGTGAGAATCCAAGTCGATATCCTTGGCCCTAATGAAGAAAATTAGTGATCTTTTCCAAATGCAGTAGCCAATGTATAGAGCAATCAAACATAGCATTGCCAGATAATTCTCGAAGAAATTTTGCGCATCTAACCCAGATTTTCCAATAGGTGCTATAGCAACCCAAAATTGAGCAATCAAAACAGCAAACATCATAAAAGCTGCATAGTATGATCCCCAAACTCCAAATTGTGCTTTGTAACCGAGTTCACCTAATGATCTTCCCTGTACTTTCAGGGCTCTTCTGAATCTAGTGTGAGAAATGCAGATCGCGAACCAAGTGAAAATCTGAGAAAGACCTGAAATGGCTAACAACCAGGTGAAAACCTGTTCCTCCTTTGAAGATGCTGCACAGAATGCGATGACACCAAATAAACTGGAAACCAGCATCGCTTTACCTGGCCTACCTTTTCTGTCAATGAACTTGAAAATTTTTGGAGCATAGCCCTGTTGAGCTAGCGATAGCAAAAGACGTGAACTCGAGTAGAAAGCTGAGTTACCAACAGATAGAACAGACAATAAAATAACAGCATTAATAAAATGAGGAACGACCCTAACACCATGGGATGCGATCGCAATGACATAGGGAGAAGCTTTCGTATTAGATCCACCAGTACCCATCAGTTCGCTAGAATTGTAAGGAACCAAGAAACCAAGTAAAGCTATAGAACCCAGAAAGATGCAAATAATTCTGTAAAGAACTTTCTTTGCAGCCGAAGGGATGGCCTTTCTTGGATTCGATTGTTCACTAGCGGTTAAGGCAATAAACTCAGTACCACCAAAAGCAAATGCAGCTGTGACAAAAACTGCCATAACACCTTTGAATCTATCGATAGCTTTTTCACCTCTGAATGCACCTGGATTAATCCAATATTCTGCACCGATGTAACCATCATTTCCTGCTCCACCAGCTGTGATGATGATACCCAATATAAAAAAACCAATCATCATTAAAATCTTACAACAGTTGAAAAAGAATTCTGCCTCTGCATAACCACGAGCACCAAAGACGTTAATCACAATAATCAACACATAAAATATTACAACGAAGACATCTGAATTAACTGTAGTGGTCCAGTATTGAATTGTCATTGAAGCCGTAACCAGTTCTAAGGGACAGACACACAACCATTGTAAACAATAAACCCAAGCGACTGAAAACCCAAATGAGGGACTAACCAAGATCGACGGATAAGCATTGAATCCACCACCTAAATTACTGTAGACGACAGCCATTTCACCTGCAGCTTGAATGATGCAGTAGATACAGGTACCCATGATACCATATCCAAGGAGCAAACCAGCTGGCCCTGCTTGGTTTAGTGATTTGGCATTACCAACTAATAAACCGGTTCCAATACCTGTACCGAGGGAAATCATCACAACATGACGTGGCTTTATAGTTTTTTTCAGACCTTCGCTCCCATCCTTGGCGGTAGGCCCATGTTTCAAAGTCGTTGTTCCAGAGCGCTTGTAATCGCTCAGCGTTCCTGGAGAAATGCATGTCGTTAGATCATTCTCCAAATCTTCCTCCGCTGTTGATGCAACTTCGGCAGCTCTAAAAGAATCTACGAATCTACGGAAAAAAGAACTTTTGGTATTTTTATAATTATATTCGCTTTCACTTGTCATTGTATTATCGCATTCGGGTGATTGAGAGGGCTGCCCACTTTTATCGAAGTATTCAACCTCATGCTCCTGCTCTAGTTGTTGATGCTTAGAATTCTCGCTGTTTTTCTTTATATTTTCCATTTCATAGGTGGGTGATATTATATCAGAGTCCGATGAACCATCAAGATCTTGTGCTGTCATGATTGATTATCCTTTTTCGAAACAGGCGTAGCCTTGTAACTAAGTGTAATTTAGTGGCCACTCAAAGAGATTTAGCGTAAGCACAACCCGAAATAATTGATTTACAGTACTTCTATTTGTTCATATTATTTATATATTTGTTCAAACGTGGGTGAAAGTCAAGATAAGTTTTGTCATTCCTTTTGTGGTACTTCTGCTCAGGTTTTGGAGAAAATGCACCACTATCATTTCTTAGAAGCTATCGATGGCGCCATCCGAGTCATGTAGATAAACTTTGGCAATGCGTTTCTCCAAGGTGAGAGGCGAAGGAAACTAAACACATTGATTTGCTGCCCGCGCCTCTTGCATTTTTCGGTGGGGCCTCATTCGCCCATTAGCTTGAAGTGACCTCCAAAGGGGCGACTCCAGGGCGGCGGCCGTAGCAACTGCAACAGAACAAGGAGCGTTGCACATTTTAGTAGCCATAAAATTCTCCTTTTCTTTGCTACACAGCCCTTTTCGTCTCAGTTTCTCTAATTCATTGCTTCCTTCACTTCTTTACTCTCATCAAAAGGCAAAGAATACTCCCTTCCTGTTCTTTTTATGACGTCTGCTCTTTTCTTTTCGGCGAGAAAACCTGGTTAAGAACTCAGTGAAACCAGAAGACCAGACACCTTCTATGCGGCGAAAAGCCCTCCATTGGATTTCTCGATGAATGCGGCATTAGCAGCCCCACTTCACAGAGACGCTGCAGGACCTAATTGGATATTTGGGCGCTCAAAATGCCTTTTGCAGAATTGCTAGGCATTTTTATTTCTTTTCTGGCTCCGCGGCTGCTGGTTACCATGCCGCGAGGAAAAAAGAAAGCGGAAAGGCACAGAAGGCGGCAAATGAATAAGAGCGAGGAGGGTAACTGAGCAGGGCCAAAAATTGATTCTGCGAGCGACTGCGTTACCCGACCGCTCTGTCGGGCTGTTTTCCAGAGCCGTCAGGGTAACCCCTTCTGCTCTATTTTCCGAGATTTCGGTGGCGAACGTATGCCATGGACGCGACAGCCAGCGGAAGCCCCTGTTACGTTTGATCGAAGCAGGAGCAGGGAGTGACGTGAACCATAGAAATTGGCTTCACTCGTTAGCGAACAGCAGGCTGCTGCTCTGTCTAGGACCACACAGATCGAGCTACGTTCCCTTACGGACTGAGTGGTGCAACTGTTTTCAACAAATATGTCTGAGACCCCCCCAGAATCCAAGCCTGAAGCCAAACCAGAGGTGAAGCCGGAGACACACATAAACTTGAAAGTCTCGGATGGCTCCTCAGAGATTTTTTTCAAGATCAAGAGGACCACGCCGCTGAGAAGACTAATGGAGGCGTTTGCCAAGAGACAGGGTAAAGAAATGGACTCACTGAGGTTTCTTTACGATGGTATAAGGCTCCAGGCCGATCAGACCCCGGACGATCTGGACATGGAGGACAACGATATCATAGAGGCCCACAGAGAACAAATTGGCGGCAATTCAGTGGCAGCGTGATGTAGCAGCGATACCTACATACCATACATACATACATACCACATTTCGAAACGCACTAGTCGCAAAATATGGGCATGAGCCCTTTGTATTCTAATCTTCCCGTGGCAGCTTGTGTTGTTAGTGAGGAGCAAAGGTCATGTGACCTGCTGCCTCGCATCTTTTCTGGACTTTTTCTGGATTTTTGGCGTCTGGCCTAATTAGGAAGCGCTCCCGGACAGGCTCAGCTGGCGCGCGCTCGAGATGGACAGATTGGTGAATCATTTGTGGATATTTGCTCTGGCGTCTTTCAGCAGGGCTAACGCGTTATACAGCTTCATGAAAAGTTGACGCGTTTTGGTAAATTCTTGTGAGTTGAAGTCCACATTTGCAAAACAAACATTTTCTTCATTTATATCGTAATGGTGTTTTCAAGAGTTTTAGTAGTAATGTCCTTTGCACTTTAGAGTGTTTCTTGAGAATAAAGTAAAGACTCAGCTGGGCTACTTTTTGAGGAAGAATCGCTCGAGATGTCAACGATGAATAAGAAAAGCTTCTCGACGATAAAAGGGGATAGCATTGGACCATGGAAGCTGGGAGAGACTCTGGGTTTGGGCAGTACAGGTAAGGTCCAATTGGCGTATAGTGAATCCACTAATCAACAGGCCGCCATTAAGGTGATATCAAAGGCTATATTCAACGGAAAAGTGAATGGCAATGGCTCCATTGCTGCCAATTCAACGCCGGATTCGTTGCCATATGGTATAGAACGCGAAATCATTATAATGAAACTTTTGAACCACCCAAATGTTCTGAGGCTCTATGACGTTTGGGAAACGGATTCTAACCTTTACATGGTGCTGGAATATGCGCAAAAAGGTGAGCTTTTCAATCTCTTGGTTGAGAGAGGTCCGCTACCTGAAAACGAAGCGGTTCGTTTCTTCAGACAAATCATCATTGGTATTTCATACTGCCATGCGCTTGGTATTGTTCATAGAGATTTGAAACCGGAAAATCTATTATTAGACCATAAATTCAATATAAAGATTGCCGATTTTGGTATGGCAGCTCTGGAGACGGAAGATAAATTATTGGAAACCTCATGTGGCTCACCGCATTATGCAGCACCCGAAATTGTTTCTGGTATTCCATATCACGGCTTTGCTAGTGATGTGTGGTCCTGCGGTGTTATATTATTTGCCCTTTTAACTGGTAGGTTACCATTCGATGAGGAAGACGGTAATATTAGAAATTTACTGTTGAAGGTGCAAAGCGGTAAATTTGAAATGCCAGACGAGGACGAAATTTCGCTGGATGCTATGGATTTGATTCAAAAGATACTTACCGTTGATCCAGAAGTCAGAATCAAGACAAGAGATATTCTTAAACATCCCTTGTTACAGAAATACCCAAGCATTAGTGATTCCAAGAGCATTAGAAATCTACCTCGTGAAGACACATATTTGCATCCTTTATCTGAAGGGAGCTCTTCAGATATCGACCCAACAATATTGCAGAATTTAGTAGTATTATGGCATGGCAGAGATCCGAATCATATTTCAGCTAAACTAAGAGAACCAGGCGCTAACGCTGAAAAGACACTATATGCGTTGTTGGATCGTTTCAAGAATGATACTGAAAAAGAAGCTGCTAGACAAAAACAGATAAAGAAAATTCAGTCTCAATCGGTACCAGTTCCAGATCCTTCGAATATTAAGAAAAGCATCAGTAAATCAAACGTTGCAATTTCACCAAAGAAAAGAACGAGAACATCGGTAATTAGTGTATCATCTGCTCACAAGAGACCAGTTTCATTCAATAAGATTTCAAGCATAACATACTCAAGTGGATATTCGTCAAGTAATTCAACTACTCCTTCCAAAAAAGTGCCTTTAAACTTCTCTTCCAATAAGAGATTATCGAATATTCTAACGCATAGCAACAACAGTTCCCCTACTCCCGCATCTCGCAATAAGCGTGTCTCTATAATCGATTTAGAGAAAACTAATCGACCACCTCCTGTTCCTTTAAATGTGCTGAAAGACTACAACACTGGTACCAAAACTAGGAGAATGTCAAGGGCTAGTATGAGATTATCTTTCAAGCCTAGCATGAAACGTGGCTCCATAACTACTAAGCTAATTTCTACTTACGCTAAACTTTCCGAGGACGATGATTGGGAGTACATACAGAAGGAAACAAAAAGAACAAGCTCTGATTTCGCTACGTTATGTGATGAGATTTTTGAGCATGAGAAGTTCGAACAGATTAGAAAGGAAAAAGAAGAGCTCGAGAAGAAGGTTAGGGAAACAAAAGAGCGTGAGGAAAGAGATAGAAGAGAAGCAGAGGCAGAAAAATTAAGAAACGCACGAGAAAAGGCAGAAATGGTGAGAAGGCAAGTTGAAGCTCAGCGGCAGATGGATGAAGAAGTAGCCAAGCTAAGAAACGAATTGCAAGGTCAGCAATTCGATGATTCTGAGAAAAATTCTGAAACATTGGAGGTAAACACTAGGTCAATTTCCGCTCCTATGGAGAGAAATAATAAAAGAGACTCTGTTGCCAATATTCAATCAAACATTGAAGACATTTTGCGTCAGCGAACGTTCTCATTACAGACTAGACCTGTTTCAAAACTGGATCCAGGTATTTTATATTCGGAGAATAATGAAGTTGACTCTGAGTCATCCCCGATTTTAGAAGATAAGAGGTTGCAAAATGAGAAAATGATTCTTGAAACCATAAGAAGATCGAAGTTTTTAGGTTCTTCCTTTGATATAAAAAAGGAATTGGATGCAGCTGAAAGGGAGCAAGCGAGAAAATACAAACAGAAATCAATGAATCAGGAAAGAATTACATCAACTACTAATGAACCATTCGAAACTCAAACATTGCCCAAAAATGCAGTAAGCTCGGCTCCATTGAAAGAAAGTGATGCAGCTAATGAACCGAGGAAGCTTTCAGAGATCAAAGTTCCTCAATTCACAAGAAAATCCAGGTATTTCAGTGAATCAAATAAAAGAATGTCAGTTCTATCGATGTACTCGACAAGGCAATCCTTCCAAAACTTGAAATATATGCTCAACGATCATGACGCGAACATTGACAATATCCCTGACTCACCAAGAACATATAGCGCGCAGGAACCTGAGTTTTTGTTTGAAGCTGTCAATGATGAAGCTGAACGGACTGGTGATAGTTCAAATGACGGTAGAATCTACGAAGTGCCCGACGAATTAGGACTCACGAAAGATGGCATGAAATTGAACTTTGCAGATAGGTTCAAAGAAAAAGGAAACAAAAAAGACTCAGAAAGAAATGAGGACGGTAATGTAAAGCTGCCTAGTTTGCCTCCATTAGAGGGCAAAAATGCAAGCGGACTAGGGATATATCAATCTTCGTCCACCGAGTCTGTGACAGAGTTGCAACCCCCAATTATTAAGAGCATGATACCGTCAGATAATATTGAGAAAACTAAAAATCATTCGACTTCGAAAAGTGAGATTCACAAGACCTCTCCTAAGGTTCCAGATGAACCACCGCTAAATACAATTATGAAAAAGAGAGAAAATGAAGGAGATGCCCAAAGAAAGCCTCTTCGGGATATCACTGAAAAGAAAAGTAACATGTCTTTTTTCAGAAAATTCTCAAAGTCTTCTAATGAGAAAGAAAGCAAGAGTTTTGAGGCAGAGCTTTATGCTAAGGTGAGTGCTAAACAACTCTTCAATGGTCTACAAACCTTGTTACGTGGTTGGACGAAGTACGGTTTGAAAGACGTAAAATCGTACCCAGAGAAGTTCACTCTTACAGGAAAACTATCAAATGAGAACATTTTATCCCTTCGTTCCACTTTATTCGAAATAGTCATTTGGGAGAGGGGAAACGCTAGTATCGTCGGTTTTAGGAAGAAAAGTGGGTCCTCTAAAACTCTGAAGAGGTTAGTGAATGAAATTGAAAAAGTCTTGGTCAAAGAGGGTGTTTTGAATAACTAGGCGCAGTCAGAGTTATCAACAAGATAGCAACTCTTCAAAAAAGAGATGAATGATATAAATTTATCATGTTGTATTAATAAGATTATAGTAGATACATACTATATTAGTGAGCCACAGTGATCGTCACAGATTTCATTGAACGCCACATCCCTTGTATATTAGAATGGATCCAGACAATTAGTCACTTAAATATTAAAAACATATTGAACTCTATAGTTTTTTCTTCGAGTACTGAATTTCAAAAATAATCGCCAAATGCATAATTACTTCAAAAGAACCAGCAACATTCAAACATCTTCAATTAGTCGTATTTCAAAATGAAAAATGAAACCAGATGAGTAACGTAGACTCTCATTAAATTTAATTTTCGATAGAATTGACACCACTGGCATTTTGAACTAGCAGTAAGTATCGTAGCGCTTGATAAATGTAAGGCTACAACTATAAAAGAGATCAGCGGCTATTAGCTATTATTATTACTATTACTATTATATGCGAAAAGAAGGGTTTCTTCGGAGTTATTGATATTATGATATTCAATTATAGAGATATATAAGTCCTTGATTTTCTATATCATGAAGTGAAATAAAACTAATTGCATTTAGATTAATATCTGGAAAATACGTCAGTATTTATACCTAATATTTTGTTGAAATATAAATCGAGATTGTAAGATATATTAAAGAGATGACTTATAAGAATCAGAAAGAGACAATTGGTCTGTAAAACAAAATAAACGAAGTCAGATGAAACCCTAACAGAATGTCAATCGATAATGGAAAGATATCGGATGATAATCTATCACGAGACGTTTACAACTCAGGAGTCTGACTACGAAGGAGTCTATGGCATGGAACATGAAATAACAGTTGTACTGTGGATTCTATGGGACTAGAAATGGTGTGATGACGATGAAAATTCTTCACTCGTCGTCCTCTCTTATGGTTCAATAGGTGCGAAATGCTAGGTATAAATACTGACGTATTTTCCAGATATTAATCCAAGTTCAATTAGTCTTATCTCAATTCATGATATAGAAAACCAAGGAATTATATATCTCTATAATTGAATATCATAGCATTATCATCAATGTCAAACCAAGTTACTATCGACAACGCCGAAGAAAACATTCTTTCTAAATATATTTCGCACCTATTGAACCATAATAGAGGACGACGAGTGAAGAATTTTCATCGTCATCACACCATTTCTAGTCTCATAGAATCCCTAGTACAACTGCTTTTTCTTGTTCCATGCCATAGACTCCTTCGTAGTCAGATTCCTGAATTGTAAACGTCTCACGATAGATTATCATCCGATATCTTTCCAGTGTCGATTGACATTCTGTTGGGCTTCATCTGGCTTCGTTTATTTTGTTGTACAGACCAATTGTCTTGTTTCTGATTCTTATAAGTCATCTCTTTCATATATCACAATATCGATCTATATTTCAACTATTATTCAGTTAAGTAAAATACAGCTCAAAGAAAAATACAATTTTTCGGCCAATCGTGACAGCCATCAATGAATGAGAGTAATGACTGACATGAATTAATACCAATATTTTCTGGTTGTTTGGCCGAGCGGTCTAAGGCGCCTGATTCAAGATTAATAAAGAACCTCGGTTCGAATCTTGTGTGCAGCAAACTGTCACACGTAGGAATCCTCAGGTATCGTAAGATGCAAGAGTTCGAATCTCTTAGCAACCATAATTTTTTTTGTTTTACAACCGCCGATCGGGGGCTTCCCATCAGTGGTTGCCAGGACAAAAGCAGTAGACAAGCGGAAAAGATGATAAGCCAAATAGATATCTCGTTAGTTCTGTTACCATTAAACAGCCGTACAATTCGTGATGATTGTGAGTTGTGCTGTAACTTGGCTGCTCGTACAGTGTTCTTTGTTTTTGCGAACGCTTTCGACACCCATTTACGATGATGTCAAGGACAGGACACATTTGATAGATTTAGAGGTCCGAAGTGCGTATAATGGTAACGATAGAAGAGTTCTTTCTGTAAATGGTCATCTTGACTCTTATGGGCCCACCATACGGGTGAATTCTGGCGATAATATAAGATTACATTTAAGAAATTCCATATGTTCCCAAAATGAGGTAAATAAAGGTAAAACATATTCAATTTGGAGAGAATACTGTGAAACCGCGCTACATTTCCACGGTTTAACGCCAATTGGTAACCAGAACGATGGAGTGCCCGGCTTCACTCAACCGCCTATTTTGAGTGGTGAAAGTTTTTGGTATAATTTTACAATCCCAGAGGAAACTTGTGGCACATTTTGGTATCATTCTCACTCTGCCGTTCAATATGGTGACGGCTTTAGGGGAATATTCATTGTTGATTGCACAAGATATAACCACCAGGTAAATAAAGTTATACATACTTTGCAGCAATCGGGCGAAATACAGAATGGAGTAATGCTTCTTCCTGAGGAAAACTTCGATGTTACGAATCTTTATGAAGAACAGGTGATCACGCTCAGTGATTGGTATTACAGTTGGAATCTTGATGTGGTTAAAGATAGGGTTCTTTCATATGATTCTACAACGGATCCCCATATTGACCAGTCTTTGATCAACGGCATTAGTGACGATAACTTACAATTCAAGCTACAGGATGCCACTGAAGGCATTTTAATACGTATAATAAACACTGGTATGTCAGGCACTCAAATATTTCATGTGGAGGGTCACAAGCTCGTAATTGTGGAAGCGGATGGTATTCTGGTTAATCCGTATGTACTCGACACACTCTCCTTGGCGGTGGGACAAAGGTACACACTTCTGGTGAAATTGGCGGATGATATCAATTACCGTGGCGTCAAAGTTGTTAATGGTTGCAGCAAAATGATGGGGTATATTGAAAAGACTGCATGGTTTGTAAAAGAAGCAGTGGATAAAGTTACTCTTGACTCACCGTCAAACATAAAGGCACTCCCTGGACTAGATAAAAACGAACTTTACAAAAGCCTGGAACCGACATATGAAATTTTTGAAGATAGGAAGGGCCTGTGGGTGGAGCCCGACATCAAAACGATTGAGTTGAACTATGAATATTTCTCAGACTCACACACAAAAGAAAAGTATGGCACCGGCATGTATAAAATGAATGGAAAGACGCTAAATGAATACTTAGAGTCTCCTGTAGAGTTCAACACGGGCCAAGTCGTGCAGATAATAATTAACGCGAATGATCACATGCGGCACCCTTGGCATCTTCACGGCCATCCATTTCAGCTCGTCTCTATTGGATCAGGCCATGAAGGAGCATTAAATATCAATGATCTTAATAATAATGCCGGAAGAAAGTATAAGGACGATATCAAGTACTGGCAGGAGACCGGCAAGACGCCCATGACAAGAGACAGTATCAACATTCAAGGCCGATCTTATGCTGTCATACGTATAATTGCGAATAGTCCAGGGTTTTGGTTAATGCATTGTCATATTGACTGGCATGTACAAAAAGGATTAGGTGTAGCATTTCATGAACTGGAGCCTCGTTCGCTCCCAGATTCCGTCGATTCAGCACAACCTCCTTCTCATACTGAGGAGATGCAGCAAGAAGAGAGTCATGGTAATGAAACTATCGATGATACTGGCACGCAGTCTTTTCCGCATCGTCACAAAGTCTTGGCCATCTACTTCCTCATCATGGTCTTCATAAACTGTATTGTATACCAAGTGATCATGTAGCACGTGACCATCGCTATTAACGAGTTAGATGGCCGGGCGATGAACCCGCCCCTTCTTTCACCACAAAGAGCCCTTTTTCGCAAGGTACGGGGGAGATTCGCACAACTTCATGATCAGCAATAGAACGGAAAAGCTTTGACAGGGCAAGCAGGGGGAAATAATAAGGCACTTGCAAGTCGTAAGGCCTTTATTATCGTAACTGTGGAGACTAGTATCCAACGAATAGTATATTTGCAACGTATATTTGGAAACTAGTCGAGTATATCAACATACGGATCAATCCAGTAATAGTGCTTTAAAGCTGCCAGGACAAAAGCAGAGTGGAAGGTTCCTTAATTACAGAGAAATTTATCAAACTGAAAGGGGGTTCTGCATATTGTAAGAAATTCAAAGAGCAGCATTGGTGTTTAAAGGATATCGGAGTGTGCTAACACCAACTAAAAGGTGTTTGATATTGTTTTTACCTTGAAAAAGCTACGATGAATACAAGTGATAGAAAAACTAACTACGGAAAGACTGCAATGGCAGCAGAACTGCCTTCTATTAGCAGTGCTACTAGCATTTCTGATAATGTCGGTCTGAGAGACTACTATGATAAACTTCTTTTCAAAAATAACAATGGAAAGTCCCTTACAGATTTGACGCAAAGGGCCACACAGGGGACAGCAGTGGTAAACAATGGTGTATATGTTGCTAATAATGGAAACAATGGAACAGTAACTGGCAGTGAATCAACAGAAGGAAAAGAAGAGCTATCGGCGAGTACTGGTCACAGTAGCCGTGTAGGCGGGGATGGGCAAAAAATGGACTTCATTAATGGGTTCAATGGTACAAATGGAATGCGGAATGGATTTAGACTTCCATTTAGCTCTTTCCAAATGACACCTTCAAATTCTGAACCGACTCCACCATCCGCTTCCTTATCTATGACCCAGCCTCAATCCATGCTCCAACAACAGCAACATCAACCCATTTTCAATTTCGACGAAGAAGCTACTATGGGCTATCAGCAAAATAGTGCTTCCATAAGTACTCCAGCTTTTTCTTTTGATTTCGGGCCAAATAATCGTCATCCCGTAAACTACTATTCGGGATCCTTGAGATCCGAACAAAATCCTATCGAATCATCTATGAAGAATCTCTCTTTAGAGGATCCTAATTCACAGCAGTACCCGAGCGCTAGGAGATCTTCATATATATCTGATACTTTAATTCATGGTCAAGTAGGATCCGCCCCTAATACATACGCAAATTCGATATTCAACATGCCTGGGGATAATGTTGCTCCAAAAACGATGAATTACCTCCCTGTATCCGGGACAACACAAATGGGTCATCCACAACCGCCACCCACAGCGCCCCCAATTACATATGGTAACGCGGTTCCTAACTACAATCAACAGCGCCGTCATACGCAGCCGGTGAATTCGCTATCAGCACCTTCGACTGCCAACGCAAATTATGGTCATGCTCAGATTGGTCAAGGAGTCTCAAGAAATAGATATCTAAACTATTCCAAGCAGCAACAACAGAGGCAGCAGGTATCAGATTCTTCAAATGGTGAAATGCTTCTGGAAAATGGCCTAGTGTTACTCGCTTCCCAAAAGCTTGTATCGTCAAGGGATTTACAAGCACTATATAAGGACTGTGGAACTAAATATTTCTCCAGTAAACTAGTATTCGAGTTCACAGATCATATTAAGTCACTCCTGGGTTCAAAAGTGAGTACAATCAATGACAGTAGAAAACAGCCATCAGTTCCCAGATTTTTAGCATTTTTGAAGAGTTGCAATTTAAACTACAATCCTCAGTCTGACGCTTTCGTATCAGATCCACAAGTTTCTCCAAAGAATCACACAACTAATGTGACAGCAAGTTCAGGCAACAATAATATTTCTAATATCCCCGCCCATGGTAATGTTAGAGAAAGAAGAAGCAATAGCACGTCTTCTTATTTACATTATAAGCCTTTGGTTCTTGTTGCCTTGAAAAATGGAAAACTGGAACTCTTATCAACACCGCAGAACACGAATATATCTATGCAAAGAGGTGACCTAATCATAATTGATGGCGATCGTGGTAAAGATCTTGCTCTAGTGGTAGAGCCTGTTGTAAGCTTAGACCTGGCTCTATTTGTCAATTTTTTGAAAAAGAAAATTCATTTCGATTCTTTGATAACAAGTAAGTCCCAGCACCATCCTAATCATACATTTATTCAAGCACTGATAGAATCAACGAAAGGACAAAGTGATAAATTGAACTCTAAACTTTATGATGTGATAGAGTTAACCCAGTTGATTGTGCCTTCAAAGCAGGTATTGAGATTTGCCACCACTTGGGAAGTTGCGACAAATTTGCATAATAAATTCCAGGATGAATTGAAAGCTTTGCATATCGCTCAATTAAAATTGCAGTCACTGAATAGTGGCTTCACTCACCATCACAACGCAAACTCTGTGACTTATAATGCACCAGCTTCTAAGAGTGATGGGAACCCAGCCCCTCCTGGTTTATCAATAAGGCCACAGCTAAATATCAAAATTCTGAATGCGGAATTCCAATTTGATAGAAAAAAATTGACTTTTTACTATGTCTGTGAGGAAAGGAATGATTTTAGAGAGCTAATCAAAGAGCTATTCAAATTTTACAAAACAAGAATTTGGTTATGCGCAATTCCAAACAATTTAGGAATTGACTCCAAATATTACGATTCACAGCGGAAAGAACTGCAGATGTACCAAGAAATGATGCAGCATTACGCAGCCGAAGATCTTACTGATGCAAATGCTCAACAAGGAGGGGGCTTTATTGTTGCACCACCTTTAAGTAAGATAGAATTGGATAATTTTCAAATTGGTGTTTACAAAGAATTGGTTTTGGAACTCTTCGGATAAAAATTTCCACGCTGATAGACGTTAGATAATATTATAAAACAATCAATATTTTTAATCATGGATGCATGTTGATAAAGAGTGACTTGTATTTTGTCATTTCATTGTTCACATAGCAAAAGTTATATAGATTTTACATAAAAAAAAGGAAAACCTTTGAGTAGAAGTATATTTGTGTAGAAAACCGCATTCTTGTATTCTTTTCTCTTATTTATTTTCCACCAGGAAGAAGTTCGCAGCAATTGGCTTCAGATTATTTTCACTGGCCCATTTTTTAACACCAGTTGCAGGAGTACCGTATCCCCAATTGGGTCTATCCTTCACTTCCGTGAATTTCGAGCTAACAACACCAGCAGGTTGTTTGTAGAGTAGAAGTACATATCTGTGTTTACCTGTACCTTTTGGTGGAGCAGGTCCGTGATACGAAACCAGTTCAGTTCCACTGTTCAACTTCGAGCACACAAACTGAGGCTCGCTAACTTTTCCGGACGTTGCGGTGGCTGTTTGATCCAAAATTTTGATATCAGCTTCGATATAATGACAAAATTCAGACCACTTATGATCGCTTCTAGAAGGTGCATCGGGATCAGTGATGACCAGAGTGAATAGATCTTTGTCGCTGACTCGAGGTGCTCCCTCCTCCGGGTTCAAATTGAATTGAACAGTTGGCCTGCTTTGAGCGTCTTTTGCACTCAAAGTATTACCCATTGCGATGGGGGAATCCGACGAAAACTCACCTGCAAGGACACCCCAGGGCTTGAAGTCTGCTTCCTGAATGACATCTTCGAGGATGCCGTGCTTTAACAGCGCTTCGTTGGTTGTTTTGGTGAAATCGAATGCGTGCATCATTGTATCAAGGCTTGTATTTATCTGAACGACTTCAATGAACTAGGCATGTACTCTGGCCGGGGTTGCTAGATATAATCACCTCTGTTCTATTTCCCTTTCTCTCTTATACGCACCCAGGGTTTGCCCTTAAATAGCAAAAAGGGGGAACGTCGCTCAGGGCGCGCAGCAAAGGGCCTCCAGCCTTCTGCCCATAATATTTGATAAACACAACAAAAGAGATAAACGACGAACGCATTGTCAACAAGACGATAGCGAAGGAGGCCAACAGCGCAATAGTTGATCTGAAACTTGCCCATCGCATCGGTTTGCCATTTCAAGCAGACAGCCGCCAGCAAGTGAGAACTCACAAGGTCGGCAAAAGAATCAGCAGAAGTCGGCGAAACAGATCCACACCATGCCTGGCGCTGCCGCAAACGCCCAAGAAAAGACGGCACAAAAAATGCAATGGAACGCACTCCTCGAGTATTCGAGTTCGTTCGCCATGCACTACTTGCTGTGTCTGCTCTGCGGTGTGGCATTCGCAGTGATGGAGTTTTGCGTCAAGCCCAAAACGGACGACATCGAGTTCAGTACTCTGGACCCCACAATTGCCAAAACGTTCAAGCCGCACGAACTGGTGGGCAACGGCAGTTGCCTTTTCATCGCCGCCGGTGTCCCGCTGCTTGTCATCACCGGCTACTGCGTGTATGGCAGAAAGATGTTGAAGAAACACAAAAAGACCGACGCCGAGAAGGTGCACCCGATATTCAGCCTCTGGCACACCAGTCTGCTTGCGCTGTGTGCTGCGCTTACGTTGAACGGCGCACTGACCTGCTTTCTCAAGCTCGTCATAGCCAACCCCAGACCGGATTTCATATCCCGGTGCCAGCCGGTGGTCACGAGGCAGGACGACCGCTTCAGCCTGAGCGACTGCACGCAGACCGACATCTACACGCTCTACGACGGCCTGCGCAGCACACCAAGTGGCCACTCCAGCTTCGCCCTCGCCGGCCTCGGCTATCTCTACATGTGGCAAACAAGATTCATCTGCGGCAACAAGAGCCGCCATCTGTGGTCCCCGCTGCTCATCGTCTTGGTGATGCTTTCCAGGGTCGTGGACCACAAGCACCGTTGGTCCGACCTGGTCTACGGGGGCCTGGTCGGACTTGCAAGTCTGGGGTTTGCGTGGACGCAGATCGTGAGGCCTCAATTGACCCTCGCGGACTCCTGGCAGCTGCCACGCCCCGTAACGCAAGCGTGAACAGCCCGCCCGCCGAGAGCACCTCGCCATCAACATCGCTGCGCCAGAGATACCCAGCGCCAGCGACCCACCCACACCAGCACACATCGCAGTCAAATGCCCTTTATAGATTAGCATATCGTGTCCCTCCTCAGCATACACCCATCCTCGACACTCCCCTAAATAGCAACCGCACGTGCCAGCACGGGCGCCGCAGCTGTGGCGTTGTGGGGCACACAATCGCACGTGTCGTGGGCCTCGCAT
Source organism: Zygotorulaspora mrakii (assembly GCF_013402915.1). Classification (NCBI taxonomy): domain Eukaryota; kingdom Fungi; phylum Ascomycota; class Saccharomycetes; order Saccharomycetales; family Saccharomycetaceae; genus Zygotorulaspora; species Zygotorulaspora mrakii. Next base: position 140,528 of record NC_050719.1, read on the forward strand.
GTTTTCCGACTCTCTTTTCATCTCTGGCTGATAGGAGCTAAATGTGGCTCCAGGAACAGGCCGGATACCCAAATCTCCGAACGCCAGAACGCCAGAACGACGGAACGTCATAACACCAGGGCGCCGGCAAAACGCCACATTTTAGCTTACTGCCGTCGTCTCTCAGTCTTGGTGGGACGATGGGCAGAACAGGCGGAAAGAGGTCTGATCGGTGTCAAAAAAGAAGCCAAACCGTAAGCAAACAGGCGTGGCAACGGGCGAGACCGATACATCAACGGTACCAGGGCGCCAGGGCGCCAGGTAGTAATCATGGACCAGGAACGAAGCATGCTGCTTTCACAAGTCGTGTGTGCGTGTGCGAGGTGTAGAGCGGGTGGTTTCTGTTTGCGCGGTGCCACACGAGCTCGCAGGAGTCACCTGTCTGGTGCTCAATGGCCTCTGCTCGTGCTCGTTTGGATAGTGGCCGAACAGCTTCATATTCACATGCAGTTCTGAATACACATGCAGAGTTGCCAGCACACACATGGAAAACGAGTCTGTGCCCTCTCGGGCGGCGTGGTCTCTGTATAACAGATTTTCTGCCTTCACGTTGTCTCTATATAAACGAAACAGTTTTTGGCAGATTGAGTGTTGCGGGCAGCACGTCTCCCTTTCCCTTGGCGTTTGCAGAGGAGAGCAGGAGTTATATCTTTGGGCTATAGCTATCTAATACAACTTGCGAAACCATGGCTGGTACTTTCTTATTTACATCTGAATCTGTTGGTGAAGGACACCCGGACAAGATCTGTGACCAGGTGTCTGATGCTATTTTGGACGCCTGTTTGGCTGAGGACCCATTGTCCAAGGTTGCGTGCGAAACGGCCGCCAAGACTGGTATGATCATGGTGTTCGGTGAAATCACCACGAGAGCCAAGCTGGACTATCAGAAGATCGTCAGAGACACGATCAAGCAAATTGGATACGATTCGTCCGACAAGGGGTTCGACTACAAGACCTGTAACGTGCTGGTTGCCATTGAGCAGCAGTCGCCGGACATTGCGCAGGGGTTGCATTATGAGAAGGCCATTGAGGACCTGGGTGCCGGTGACCAAGGTATCATGTTCGGGTATGCCACCGACGAGACGCCCGAAAACCTGCCATTGACCATTCTTCTAGCGCACAAGCTGAACATGGCTATGGCGGATGCTAGAAGAGACGGTTCTTTGGACTGGATCAGACCGGACACCAAGACCCAAGTCACCGTGGAATACGCGGATGATCACGGAAGATGGGTTCCAAAGAGAGTCGACACTGTCGTCGTGTCTCTGCAACATGCGGAGGAAATTTCTACCGAGGAATTGAGATCAAAGGTGAAGACCGAAATCGTGCAAAAGGTTATCCCATCGGATTTGCTAGACGAAAACACCAAATACCACATTCAACCATCCGGTAGATTCGTTATTGGTGGCCCACAGGGTGATGCTGGTCTTACCGGTAGAAAGATCATCGTCGATGCCTATGGGGGTGCTTCTGCTGTTGGTGGTGGTGCCTTCTCAGGTAAGGACTACTCTAAGGTCGATCGTTCTGCTGCTTATGCCGCAAGATGGGTTGCCAAGTCTTTGGTCAATGCAGGTCTCTGTAAGAGAGTTCAAGTTCAGTTCTCGTATGCTATTGGTATCGCTGAACCATTATCTCTACACGTTGATACCTACGGTACTGCAACTAAATCTGACGACGAAATCATTGCTATTATCAAGAAGAACTTTGACTTAAGACCAGGTGTTTTAGTCAAGGAATTGGATCTGGCTAGACCAATCTATTTGCCAACTGCTTCTTATGGTCATTTCACCAACCAAGAATACCCATGGGAGAAGCCAAAGACCTTGAACTTTTAACTTTGACAAGAAAAGATATAATAATATTTTCTTTATGTTTATTTGTCTCACTACAACTGGTTTGCTCAACTCAAATCATGTACATTAATCTTTAAAAACATTCTTTCACCACTAGTCATACCTTCTCAAGAAAGATAATGAAACCTCATCGCATCATATTCATCATATTACAAAATATGATAATATCATTTTAGAGCACTCAGTTAGGTTGTGGGTATACACTGAAAAATAAAAAAAAAAGTTGGAAATATTGACAGAAAATTGTTATGAATTATGGGAAATTATCATCGTATGATAGGTATTCCAATTAAATTTTCAGCTTCATTCTTGTTGTGACATAATTTTGATATAATTTCTATAGAATCGAGAATAAAAATTCCTTCAACGGACGCATTATTAAAGTCCCTTTTGTGTTGTTTTGTTATTTTAGTGATTTTAGAATCTCCAAAGCACCGGATAGTTCACTCTCTGCTGTTGATAGATCTTCATAATTAAGCGCACTTATAGCGTATTTCGCCATACGCTGTATTTTCTCAATCTTACTCGACTTTTCCATCATATTGTTTAGTTCGCCTCTCGTGTATGTTTTAGGCTCCTCTTTGATGGTATTTTGAATATCACACTCATCTTCAGAATCCAAGAACGTTGGTATCGTATCTGTCTCTTGCTGCCTATTTCCAACAGAATTGCCGCTCGGAACATCTTTTGGAACATCTTTAGGAACGTGAGGTAAGAAAAGTGGAGACGATTCTTCTTCTTTTGTCTCCGAAGCGCTCTGCGTTGATACTTCGTCGTCTTCTTCTTTTGCTTTTAGTCTTTCTAACATCTCATTGAGTTTATCCTCTGATGTGTTAACGTCATCAGCATCACTCACAAAGTCACCATAGTCCAATTGTGAAGGTGGCGCTTCAGGCTCCTCTACACCTTCGAAAGAAGGAACCTTCTTGGCGGCCTTATAGGTCTCGTCTTCATCTAAGGTATTTAAATCTGGTCCTATCACATTTTGTTTTCCGGCACCGCTGTTGAAATTATTTGTATTGCCAGATATGCCGCCAAGTTCTCCCTTGGATAATTTACTTAAATACAGCTTGCAGTATTTGATACGCTTCCTATAGCTTCCGTCTGGATCATCCCACAGATGGATGATACATGAAAATATATCAATACAACACCACAAACCCCTTCTTAAATTTAAATCCCACGGTCCGTGTTGTATCTGTTGAAGCTTACCATTATAAAGAGACATTGCAAAATTGGACACATAAACTTTTGCTTTTTCCTGATCGTGGATCAACGAGCGGATAGCATTCCTTTGAGTGTCATCTTCGTCCAAATCAGCTGAATTCTTGAATCTCTCTACGCTTCCCAGTAAATCGGATGCTAGTTGTGTTAGGTCCCCTGACCTATTCTCTTCGTTTAAAATTTCCTCCACAGCATATAATCTTAAGTAGTAACTGACAATAGGAAGACCTGAGGTATCGAAGTCTAATGCAGTAGCAACGAGCCTATCGACAAGACTTTTGGCACCCATCTTTACCGTCTTGATAGCTTCCAAAATGACGGTAGTAATCGTCCATCACGACTGATATTATTACTTCTTAATATGTAGCGCGCGGTAGCACGAACTTTTTAGCTTAGCTCCTCATTACGTGAAGCAAGAAATCAACAAAATTGACATATAGAATAGATCGTGCGCGCTCTTGAATTGCCCTTTTAAAGCGACCATGTCTGTTCTAGAGGTCACGAAACTCATTGGTGAGCAGGATTTTCAGCTCCCCCTGACTCTGAAGAGGAATAACAGCACAGGCTATTTTCTTTTAAGACCTTTTTTGCCCTTGCTGCAGAGCTTTAATCGAAAGAACGATGGCAACGAGGATTCATCAGATGCTAAAGGGGACGAGGAATTGAATAATGAACAAGAGGACGAAATTCTTTCGCAATTTGGCATATTGGTCGACACCGATGACCAGGGGAAAAAATGGATTACCTCGGAGAAAGCAGTTGAGCTCTTAAAAAAGCTGAATTTGTTCCACCTTTTCGAGGCTGAACTCGGCTCAAACCTTGAGGTAAATGAGGGGAGTAGCCGTTTCGATTCTTTGGATAAAAGCCAGCCTGAAGTGAATTCTGATGGAAAAAAGTCGCAAAATTCAATCATTGGTGAAGAAGATATTAAGATGGATGCAAATGATCATCGTAGTCTTCTTGGGAACTCTACATCTTCCAGCATTGTTAATCATCCAGTTGAGGTAATAAAAAGACACAATGATGAAATCAATGGTAAAAATGCAAACGAACTGGCCTCTCCACTCAAAAAATCGAAAATCGACAACTTCTCACCTAAAGAGATGAACTCAAACGCCCCTCATGAATCACTCGACAGTAATGTGTCGTCCAAGAAAATACGTACATTCAATCACGATTTGAATTCAGAAATGTTGAAACAGCCATTGCGACTTCAAAAGACCCAAAAAGCTCCGCAGGTCTCGAATAACAATCAAAGAGTCAAGCTAGAAACATTTCTACAAAGATTACTTTTTCCAGCGATTCAAGATATATCATCTTCAAATAATTCGTCACAACCTCTCTCCTTTGAACTCGCTCTGCAAGAAGTTGAAAATTCATACCCCGACATACCCTTGAATCTGAATATTCCTGTCGACGAGCGTGGAAATACTCCTCTTCATTGGTTATCTTCCATAGCAAATCTTGAACTAGTCAAGTATTTGGTCGAACATGGTACAAACAGGTTACTTGGTGATAATTTAGGAGAATCGGCACTGGTCAAAGCTGTTAAATCCGTTAACAATTACGACTCTGGCACATTTGAAAAGCTACTGGATCACCTCTATCCTTGCTTAATATTAGAGGACTCTATGAATAGATCAATTTTACATCACATTGTGATAACTTCAGGTATGCCTGGTTGCTCATCGGCCGCAAAATATTATTTGGATATCTTAATGGGATGGATTGTCAAGAAGCAATCAAGGGTAATCGAAGGGGCCGGTTCTGACATAATTCTCGAAACTCTTGATTTAAAGTGGGTTATTTCCAATATGCTTAATGCGCCAGACTCGAACGGTGATACATGTCTTAATATTGCGTCTCGTCTTGGGAATGTCTCCATTGTGGATGCTTTGCTAGACTATGGTGCAGATCCGTACGTCGCAAATAAGTCTGGTCTTCGTCCTGCTGACTTTGGTGCAGGCACGTCAAAACTCTATACCAATGGGACATCTAATGCTGAAAAACAAAGCGACAAGCTGTCACCCCACGAAACTTCGACTGATGTAAATGTACCAGATACAATATCTTTGGTGGAAGGTATGCAATCGCTACTGGCCACAGTATCAAAAGATTACGCGACTGAAGTTAAAGAACATCAAGATAAACTGAATAAACTGCACAAAGAGTTGAATTCGCATCGCGAAGTATTGGCTGCCTCTCGAGACAGGCTTGCGCATGCCAAACAGTTGCAGGATGAGCATGCCATTTTAAAAGAGCAATTGGGAAATATAAGGCAGGGTGTCGTAGAGGAAGAACAGAAATTCAAAGAGGAAAGCAGACTGCTTGGATTATCATCTGAGGATACAGCAGGTGCTGACTGGGACTCTAGTGAGTTTGACGCGGATGAGCCATTTAGAGTTGATTTTGTATACGAGATATTGGAGAACAAACTAGCCAACGACTATAATGGCTCGGTAGATAAATTACTGGAGTCTGAAACTATAGACAGTATGTTCAATGAAGTACGATCTGCCTACTACTTTCACCATCAAGATAATGAAAAGCTTGATAGCATGCTGCCGCCTTCGGTACTGTTGAGCGCACGCATTAACGCATACAAAAGGAATGATGCTCAATTAAACTCCACTCTGGAGGAAATAAGGCGAAAGCAAAAAGTGTTGGAGAGTAAGTTTAGAAGAGTCCTTTGCTTATGCCTAAAAATTGATGAGGATAAAGTTGATGGTATGTTGGATGGCTTACTACAAGCTATCTCATCAGAAGATCCTCAGGATGTTGACACCGATGAAATGCAGGAATTTCTCAACAAACACAACACATGACCTTTTTTTGAAAATAAAATTTGTAAATGCGACGTAAATTGTGGATTCTATATAGAATGATTTAGTAAAATCAATAATTCATGCTGGTAAAAAATATACACGTTTGTCACTTTGCTGGTTTTTTCCAGAAATACTGCTTGTGTGTTCTTCTGCAAGATCTTAACCCTGATCTTCCACCTTTGAGGGAAGTGACTAGGTTTCTTCTTTCCTCATTAGAATCATTTTCCACATCGTAAAAATATTCTTCATCGAGCGGCTTTCCTGCTGCATCTTTACCTTCACGATAAATAACGCCGATGCAAGGCTCCCTCGCTAACAGCGCACGTAATTCTTGTCTCGATGTTGTCGAAGTTTTTGAATTTACTTGTAGTAATTGGAAAAGTGGTGTTTGCTGCACATTAGCAAATGCCAGATGGTTCGCTAGGACATTTTGAAGTTCACTGCAGTCTATACCACGCTCCTCTAACGCTTCAAAAGGATCTTTTGTCTTGGCATCTTTGTTTGTAATTTTTTTACGCTGCTTACGTTTCTGCTCATCTGGCTTCTCTACTGATAGATCATTCCTAGGCCTGTGCAGCAATAGTGGTTTCGAAAGCGATTCGACTTTTCGATTTTTTGATATTGGGGTATCTTGTGCTTCATAGCTTTCATTGATTCTGGTATTCAACTGCTTGATTTTTTTGGGAGTTGCAGGTGTTTGAATATCAAAGAGCTTCAGTGGAGTTGCTTGGAACTTTGTAAACAATTGTGGCGGATTGGAGGTAATTGGTGTGGTGTTTGATGCCGCATTATACGATGGTGAGCTTGGAGGGTTTTTGGGAATCATTTCTTCAGATAATTTCAGAGTTGATGGAGATGTAGCAACTGTAATAAATCTTTCTGGAGTGTTCGAACCTTCATGAAAATCATCACTTTTGGTGAACAGCGCCTCCCTTTCATCTTCAGTTTCAGTCGAGTTATCATCAGCATCTACAGGACAATCATCTTGTTTAAGAGTCAATATGGCCTCTGCTTGCCTAAAGTCAATTAATGTACCTGCTATAAATGGCATGACAACCTTTTCGCCTTTTAAAAGTACAAAAGACAAGGCATTCCTTCTTTTTTCTAGATTTCCGTTCTGAGCAAAAGATTCCTCGTTGCCAGCATCCGCTGCACTTAGTTGATAAGATCCTTTTGTGGAATCTTTTTTCATAAGTTTGCAATTGATTCCACAGGGTAGTTCAATGACTAACCCATTTGTTCCATTGCACTCTAATTTAAGCAGATTTTCAACTGGGAAGTAGGTTATGAAAGCATGCTGTCTTGAAATATTCTTTTTGCTTGGTAAAACAATGTCACAAACCGATTTCTTCCTGCCAATAGCCAAACGTGAACAGTTGCGGGAATCTAGCTCAATATTAATCCAATCGGTACCCACTGTGGAACTAATTTCTTGTGAAATAACATGTGGTGACGACGGTGACAATGCTGGTGAAAATGAGGGTGACGAAGATGGACGCGACTCAACGGCACCAGCCCTTATTGGTGAAGATGACCTACCAGTACTCGAAGAAGCCTGTGGTGTTGGAAATTGGATCTTACTGCCTTTCAATCCGTATTGAGAGCGATCGTCGCAGGTGGATTGCACTTTATACAGTGCAGGCTTGTTAACACTAAACTTGGTCATATAATTGTTGTTAAGAGGTTCGATGGATATATCATCAGTCGAGCTTTCGCGATGCAAATGTTGCCCGAAAGCAGAGCCTGACGCTGCTACCGGTGACGAAGGAGGGAATGAGCCAACCATTGCGCAATATACCAAGTGGCCTTATTATGATGTTCTTGAAGGAGTTCTTGAAGAAGAGTCAGGAGTGAAGCAGATAAATGCGACGAAACATTTTAGAACAAGTTGCTATCTCCCAGGTATCAACATTTACCTCCAAGCTGACCTCTACGAGACCAAAGGCTCATACTGGCCGGACGTTCACAGGGACCAAAGCGCGAATAACTAGCGACAGCTGCCGACATTGTTTTCTTCTTCTCCAAACGTTGAACATTGGTATGACGATGAGCCTGCTGCGCGTAAACATGTAAACACGTAACGCGTAAACACGAAACACGAAACACGAAAAAACCAGATCCAAAATCTTCTTATTTACGCGTCTCACTTTCTTGAAAAAACTACGTCATTGACTTTCTGTTTTCTCAAATGGTTACCCTCACCACAATTATATCTACATCTATTCATGTTATGTGTGGCAGGATTGAAGACTGTTTAGCGTTTAGAAACATCTGTACATCTTTCGTAAAGCAGGTAAATTTTCACATCCGGACATTTTCCGCTCGAAAAAACAAATCACATTTTTTTATTTTTATTTATTTTTGCTCACGTCCGACGGGAGGGAACACTTGCTGATCGCCGCTTCCCAGCAAGGAGCACAGAGCGCACTGAGTGACCGGGAACTGGCAATTTCATCTGGAAAACGGTGCAGCAAGGTCACATCGTGATGGAAGAATAAACCATTGGAAAGCATTACACTATATTTGTTGGTGAGGAGCTATTTTGTAGCGATTGCAACGTATTTTAGCAAGCACAGCAATAAAGATATAAGCAAACATGGGTAGTATGTAAAGAGACAACAGGATAGTGATGAAAGAAGAGACATGAGTGACATCTGCGACTGTGACTAGATCGAACTAGACCTTATCGAGAAGAAATGAAATTGAAGGTGGTTAGTTTAGTAGAGGATAGGATAAAAATACACGAAGATAATGTAGAGAAGTTCAAGGAGCGGGCTATGCGCGATGTCGTGCACAAGTGATTAGCATGAATATTGAAGTCGAACAACGGAGTCCGCGTAACGGAATGAGTGGTTACAGCTGGAACTGCTATGTCTGTCTTTCATTAGAAACAACGGAAGAAACCTTTTACTAACGAATAAACTGTTTTTTAAATAGAGGGTACTCCTTCATTCGGTAAGCGTCACAACAAGTCCCACACTTTGTGTAACAGATGTGGACGTCGTTCTTTCCACATTCAAAAGAAGACTTGTTCTGCATGTGGTTACCCAGCTGCCAAGACGAGATCTTTCAACTGGGGTGCTAAGGCTAAGAGAAGAAAGACTACTGGTACCGGTAGAATGAGATACTTGAAGACTGTTTCTAAAAAGTTCAAGAACGGTTTCCAAACTGGTACTCCAAAAGCTGCTTCCGCTTAAATGATTGGGAAAAAATATTAATTCTATAGTAACTTACGTTTTATTCTACTCCATTAAATAGTTTGCAGTTTCTTTTTAAATCAATAAAGACACAATTTGAAGAGTTACTTTATTTTGAAAGCTCTAGAGCCCCATCGCAAAATATAGACTATCAATATCTTCCATCGAAATCATCGACTCAAATTTAGACTCTAGAATTGTTCTTGCCATATGTTGGTGACATTCATCGTATTTTATTTGCATTATCTTCGCCGCTCTGTCGTGGACTTCTTCCTTAAGTTCTTGTTTGATAAAACCAGGCATATCCTCAAGCGCATCGTTATAGTAAGAAATTTCATCCTGTAATTCCAACTGATGCAATCTGTCAACAAGCTGACTATGATCTGCTAATTCGCTGTTTTCAAACGAGTTATTTTCCTCCGTAACAATAACTCTCCATAAAGACATTATCAATTCGCTTTCAATCTCTTTAATATGATCAATGCTTAGCTGCTTTTCGTACTCGGTACATAACCAGAATATTATTGTTAATAGATGTTCTATTAGGTGGCACCTGAAATATAGATTATCAGAATCCTGTCCGACGTATCTTTCGATCAGGTTTTCCTGTTCCTTAGACATCAATTTTGTCAGCTGAATCAACATCTCCCCATCAATAATTCCAGATTCTTTGGGATACAAGATCATTAGATTCTCCACAAGATTCAAGCTATCATCCTTGAGTTGTAGGAACCATCGCTCAAGCTTCAAGTCCACATTGAAAGGCTCCTCATTCCTTTCGGGTATGTCATCCTTTGAAATTACTCTTGGTAAGCTTTGTAATCTATCATTGAAAATGAGCTTTGAAATAAATTTGCCAATGAAATTTGTACCAAGATTTCTAATCAGTCCAAAGCAATCGTGAAATCTTGATAAGGAAAAATCATTGCCATCATTTTCCGACAGAATATTGACGCTTTTTACACCGCGACTGAGTATGTGGTACAATCTTGGAATACAATTTTTCCACCATTGACTTTCAATAATCGTAAGGCTTGATTTACCACTCACCATCATATTGCACAATGCATTTAAAATCGCTATTGCATTGAAAACTATATTCATGATAGGCGTATATGAAATGGTGAGAGCACATTTGCATATTTGTTTCAGAGACTCCAAGAGGTCGGAATCTAGAACTTCTTCGTGCACCGCTGATGGGAGATATCTCAGTATTCTGAGAGAAGTTTCCAGCGTATCAAAGGAATAAAGTGTTGTCAGAAAGTCTATCAACTCGTATTGAAAAATTTGGGGTTCGGCGGAAGTCCCGGGATCGTTCTCGAACATGGACTGCTTCAAAACATGTTGGTAGGCCTTTATCAGGTCGCTGATAAAATGCAAAAGATCCTTTAAGGCCATAGGATGTACAGCACTTGGCCTGAAGGAAATAGTCTGGTACATTATAACAACTAGGAATGGAATAGCTAAATCTGATTCGTGTTTATGCAATGAGATTTCCTTGATGAGAATTGCTACGCTTTCCAGTAGTGTGTTGATAAATTTGTCCAGCGTTAAACATTTCTTACACTTCAACAGTAGTGTAACCAAAGATTTCCCTATAGAGTCACCCCTTGAAATTTTGAAGCCATTAAAATTGAAATTTGCAATATACCGCAGTTCCAAACTATGAAGAATCTCAATCGTACTCAGCTCAGAGCCAACAAGTTTATGCAATAAGAGATAATCAACAAAGTCACTAGTCTCGTCACGAGGAATTTTCCCTGGATTTAAGGTCACATAATGTTTCAAGAGAGACTCGTTATCTATTTTGCGTTTTTTGTTTATTGGAGCTATGACTCTATTTCTCGTATTTTCTGTAGCGGTTACCTCATCGGCAGATCCTGATGTACTACGATCCGCATTCGAATAAGGAAAAGATGAATTTCCTCTCGACCTTGTTGACGAATTCGCTTTTTTGACCTCCAGGAGTAAAAATTTCTTTTCATCTTCTAAATTTTGTAGTGCAAGTTTGACCTTTTTAAGTTCTTCGTGGTGAACAGAATTAAGCTCTTCAGCTTTGAGCGATTGCAACTCATTTTCACGTTTGATCTGTTTCTGAAGGAAGAAAATTTTATCACGTAGCATGCTTGCCTCACCTTGAGCCACGATCATCTCATCTTTGAAATTCTTGGCGCTGCTAGCCAGTGGTGGTTGTTGCAGAGTTTGCGCGGATTTTGCAGGTAATTGGGTTGCAGTTTTTGCCGAACGTAATTCAAGTTGCAAGATTAGATCATCATCTTCGTCGGAGCTCAAACCATCTTTCGATTGTACCATTTGTACCTAGTTTAATGGACAATGAGACTGCACTTTTGTATGTCTTACCGATATATATCCTCCGACTGATGCTGGAGACTGATTTTTCCTCTCATGCAGGTGGTAAAATAATGCCTCTGTGTTTCTCAATAGTGTCAGCAATCAAGAAATAAGTATCCAATCTTCATAACGAATCTTCAATCCATATGTTTTGATATCTTCAGAAACTTTAACTCTTGTATCATGTGTACACATCGTATTAATTCGTGTCACGTGATAATTGCAGTGTCAGATAATCGTTTCATAATGACAAGCAAACGCTGATTCAGCAGCTAAGCTGCCCTTCTTTTTAGATATTTTTCTCAAGAATATTTGGTTTACTGCAAACGCTAGAAACCAATTAAGACGCAAATTTAGAAACGAAGTTTGTGTTTTCAAGTGCATTTTTGTAGTGTTTCGGTGTTTCCTTTTTCATGTTTTGTTTTAGAAAGTTGTAACAAGCCCATTCATTCTGAAATTCAATTCAATTGGAAAAACTTGAAACAAGTTGATATATATGCTAATCTAATCTGAAAAGTGCTGTTTTATTTCTCTCAAATATGGTAAAGATGGATGTATTTCAAAGGAAACACTCCACATATGGAGCAATTACAACAGTTGGACAAATGTAACAATTAAAAAGAGCGAAACAAACTACACCAAGCGACTACAGATTACGCCAAATTATTATGCTACACATCTAATGCTGCCGCATTGAGAGGATGTGCAGCACCATGTACTTAAGGTTGCAATTGCGGATGTCAGTATTTATGACATATGTTGAAACGTTGAAAGTGATCAGGAGCGCATATACTGCCACTTTTACCTATATTGAAAAGTTTTCGAGAGATGAGATGAGACCAAAAAAGGTTTCAGAACATCAATCCAGGTATTAGCGATAAAGCACAGATCAAGCACCCGAGTAGGCGATGGTTGAAGATTCAAGAGTGCGGGATGCTATCAAGTCAGGCGAGCAAAAAGCCTTACCCGCTTCACTCGTTCCCGAGGCGCCTGCAGTATTATCATCGAAAGACAAGACAACCCAAAGACTTATCATTGTTCTTTCAATGGCATCATTGGAAACACACAAAATATCATCATCGGGCCCGGGTGGAGATAAATATGTCTTATTAAATTGTGATGATCATCAAGGCCTTTTGAAGAAAATGGGTAGGGATATCAGCGAAGCTAGACCCGATATTACCCACCAGTGTCTATTAACGCTGCTGGATTCTCCCATCAACAAAGCGGGAAAGCTGCAGGTGTACATTCAAACAAGTCGAGGTGTTTTGATTGAAGTCAACCCAACTGTTCGTATCCCAAGAACTTTTAAAAGATTTTCAGGGCTCATGGTCCAATTATTACACAAACTTTCCATTAGGTCAGTGAATTCTGAAGAAAAACTACTCAAAGTCATAAAAAATCCCATTACAGATCATTTACCAACAAAATGTCGCAAAATTACGCTGTCCTTTGATGCTGAAGTGATCCGTGTTCAGAATTATGTTGAAAAAATTGATAAGGACGAGAGTATATGTGTTTTTGTTGGTGCAATGGCTAGAGGTAAAGATAATTTCGCGGATGAGTACGTGGACGAGAAGGTTGGCCTCTCGAACTACCCATTATCTGCATCAGTAGCATGCTCAAAGTTCTGTCATGGTGCTGAAGACGCTTGGGGAATTATATAAATGTTTATAACCATCTTGTAATATAAGCTCCCAGCAACTCAGAGTACTTTTAAATAGATTTGGACTGCTGAACACAGCTCAGCCATTTTTTTTTATATTCCGTCTGTCGTTTTGGTAGTGATTTATATCACGTAGATCTCATTTTTTGTTTCAGATGTGTTTGGCGCCAAGATTCAGATTCAAATCTTGGGTATATATATGTATAAATTAACTTGAGTGGCTATTACTAATAACTTGTAATTAAATATAGGTCAGAATCAGAAGAAAAGTAAGGTTACTGTCGAACTGTTTAGAGAATGCCATATTTCACAAGTTATTTAAGATTAAATGACAGATTATCTCAGGTTTGGATAAACACCTATACACTGATGCTACTTATAGTGATGTTAAAACTTGTTTTTTTTACCAAATCAATTAAAGATTCCATTAACCTTGCAAAGAATTATACCATGTCACACTGTGATGACATCGATTCTTTATATTCCGATGCACTTAACGGAACTCCGCATTACTTGGGTAAAATGGGGAATTTCCTCATTGAAAAAACAATGATTGAATCTGTGGAAGCAACATTGAAAGTGATTTCGTTGCTTCTTTACGCTAGCGAAGAATTACTGGCATTTATTGTCGATTTATATATAGGCACATATGTTTGCTTGATAGTCAGCGCTATCGACGGTACTGTAGATGTTGCAACAAATACAACCGAGGCACTAATTGGAATGGTCAACTCTTCTGTAATAAGTCTCTCTAGCGAATTAGAAGGTGGTTTAACTGATATTTCTGATTTTCTCAATAAAGTAATTTCCGCAGCGTCTAAGGTCGAGAGCTTTTTCAAAGATGATGACAATGACAGTAATAATGCGTCAGACAAGATATCTAAACTGAATTTAACAATATCTTCACTGAGAGATATGAAGATACCTTCTTCTATAAACAATAAATTACAAGAGTTATCTAATAAAACACCTGATTTTGCAGATGTTAAAAATATGACTAAGAATCTAATCTCATTACCTTTTGAAAAGGTAAGGAATGAAATTGCATCGATTAATTCCACTGGTATCGTGGGAGACTCTGATTTATTTTACGTACCGCCACTTACCATGAATAATGGCACTACAAGTGGAATTTGCAGATCAAACGAGGCACAGATTGAGAAAATCTACGACGCTTTTGGCAAAACATTGCAAACAGTAACGGTAATACTAATCGTTTTGATAATGGTTGGTGCCCTGGCTGCAATGGTTCCTAGCGCTTGGAAGGAATATAGACAATGGAAGAAATTGAGTGCTCTGCGGGATGAATATCTGGAGGTGCACGAGAAGCGCAATCATTTAGATCCATTCGATTCCTTTGAAAGTGAGAAGTCTTACGACGTGATAGCGAGCTACCATCGATGTTTCAATGTGTGGAGTGGGCGCATCTCAAATATCATCATGCGCATGTTCACTTCCATGTCAAGCGAAGAGCTGAATAATAGTACGAAGGTAAAAATTCAATGGGTGGTATCATATATGACCACTGAGCGGGCACTTTTACTATTAGGAGTAGGATTTTTGGCATTAATGACGTGTATTTGCCAATTCATTATGATTGCGGTTTGTCGATCCTTCTTAAATAGCAAAGACATTACTTCATTGGCTGGTTCATCGAATAGCTCTTTCTCGACCTCTTTGCAGAACGATATGGTTCAATGGTCTGGAAACACAAATCTTTACATAGGATCTACAGAAGATAGAATGAATTCTCGAGTGTTCGGATGGATCAATGAAACAACTCTCTCGATAAATACAACCGCAAACAAAATGATGGACGAGATCGATACCACCATCCAGAACGCTTTCGAAAACACTATTCTGTACCCTCCTATGAGTACAATAGTCAAGTGCACCATAGGCAATAAGCTGACTGCCATCGAGAGCGCAATGACCTGGATACACAACAAAGCGCATTTTAATCTCCCGCGTATCGACCCTTTAGAGATACAGGCGTTGCTGCTGCCAGAACAAAACAGCACGGGCAGCATGAACAGCACGAGCAGTGTCAACCCTCAGAGTGACAGCGTTGGAAAGACAAAAAAGCCTGCAGTTGCAGTGGCCACTGCAGTGCAATCTCTGGCAGAAAACATCCGCACAGGTCTACTCGCTGTACTGGAAAGCTTCTACAAAACAACAATGTGGGAACTAATTGTGGCATTTATTTTGATCGCTCTGTGGGTAATACAACTGCCCATAGCACTATCCACAATTTTCTGCAGAACGCACAGATCGACGGCTCCAGATGCATAGCATCGTTTCTCAAAAAGAACCTTTCGGCCGCTACGTTATTTTATAGAGACGAGCAATAAGGTTGTTGCAACGCCTCGATATGCTAGATTGTGCATTCCGTAAACGGCAGAGAGGGCACCGTGGTTGAGAATTCTTCATGTATGACACCCTGTAAGTGTGCCACCAAAAAGGTGTTACCCGTCGAGGTGCGATACGCAGTTTGACGAAAAAATAATATAAGCTACCAAAGAAGGTAAAACAAAACACGAGCTCTAAACGGATTGCTGATTACGAAGTTAAGACATTTTTTAAATGCAAGATTCAAGATTTGTAATTGGAGATTTGAGGTTCGAGATTTGAAATTTGGACAATTTAAGTCGTTCGGATCCATAAAATTAGAATCTTTAAATCTAGAATCTAGGCTTTTCTGTATAATTGTATTAAACCAGCAGCTAAATTGACAAGCCGTTCATCTTTGATCTTTTGACGTTGTGGAAGTAAGCTGCCGCTATGAAACGAATTTTTTCCGGTGCAAAGACTCCAGAGTTCCCCGCTCCACCAAGATTTTTTTCTGGTGGTAACTCTCCGGGATCTAGTAGTCCCAAGAATACTGGAAGATCGCGATCTTCTTCTCTCTCTAAGATATTTTCGGGCAGTAATTCTCCCAAATCACCTGTACTGCTTCCTCAGGAGTCATCAACTACAGGCCATCTATCTCCTGAGCTAGTACCTATAGTGACGTTGATATCGGCCCAGACACACAGAAGGTATCATGAAGGCACATTTTTGATCCTGCAGGATCTGAAAAACGATGGATCACCAGCGTCGCGCAAGTGGCAACAGGTTTATGGTGTTCTTATTGGTACACAGCTGGCACTATGGGATGCGAAAGAATTGGCGGGGAACAATCCAGATTTGGAAAATACGAACTTGAAGGAAATTGCTTCTAAACCATACTACATCAACTTCACTGATGCGAGTCTCAGAACTATTAATGGCTCAGATGCAGTCTTTACAGAATCAAAGAAAAAGCTGGAGAATGCACTTGTAGTTTCTACAACTTTGAAAAATAGATATTTTTTACAATTTGCTAATAAGGAATCGTTTAATCATTGGAATGCTGCGATTAGACTAAGTTTGTTTGAACTCACATCTTTACAAGAAGCATATACAGGTGCATTTCTTTCAAGTAGAGGTGCAAAATTAGGTGATATAAAAATTATTTTGTCAAATTCAAAATTTGATTATGAAGATTGGGTGAGTGTCAGATTTGGCACTGGTATGCCATGGAAGCGTTGTTTTGCTGTCATTTCACAATCAACGAGCAAAAAGCATCCATTTGGCAAGGTAAAATTTTATGAAAATAATAAGAAAAATAAAAAGACAAGTGCAATGGCGACTATAGTGTCTTCGAAAGCGTTGTATGCGGTTTATCCGTCATCACCTTTATTAATTGACACTTCAACAATCATCAAATTGGAAGGTGAAATAACTTTCGATAAAAAGGACTCACCACAAGAGACTAATATATTTATTATGCCGGAAAAACACCATGCTGTTCCAGGGTATGATACGATTATCAGGTTCCTTATTCCAGCAATGAATGCCTTTAGGTTATACGGTCGGCCGGAAAAGTTAATTGCCAACAAGGTTGATCAAAATTCTTTACTATTTGCACTACCAACTTTACCACACATTCATTACTTGAAAGTCGATGATCTGTTGGCCCTCGCAAATTCGCTTTCATGTTTGCAATGGTCTACTCATGATTGGAAAGGTCACATTAAAGATATTCTAACCAAAAAGATAGGTCATAATTATACTGGCTGTGGATCTAGTGCTAGTTTATCTGTTGCTTTATCCTCTCCAGTTATTGGGGCAGCTGAATTATTTGAGACTCCAAACAGTATCTCATCTCCCTCGTTCTTACCAAAACAAAGGCCAACTAATGGCAGTACCTTGACGTTTAGTAGCACCAATACCGGTTCACATTCAACGCTGTCTGGTTCACCTTTACACAAACAAACT
Organism: Zygotorulaspora mrakii; assembly: GCF_013402915.1. NCBI lineage: Eukaryota > Fungi > Ascomycota > Saccharomycetes > Saccharomycetales > Saccharomycetaceae > Zygotorulaspora > Zygotorulaspora mrakii. The sequence continues at coordinate 157,983 of NC_050719.1, forward strand.
TTTACATTGTCTCCCGCTTCCACTAATGCTGATAAACAATCCAATGATCAAAGAACCTACCAAACAAGTCCAACGGAGAGATTGATGTCTAGTCCAACAAAGAAAGCTGTAGAGCAACAAGGTCTGCTCAAGGTCAATATAAAGGAATCGAATTATGACAGGTTAGCTGTGGATACGATGAGAGGAAACAAAATCAATTACATTGATAAATACTCGAATGCATCTGAATTGTCTGCTCTTTACGACAAGTATTCCGCAGCTCCATTTGGCAGATCTCCCGTTAGCGAAACAACTCCTGTAAGTCAAACAATTAACGTTAATGATAGCAATCCTACTGCCAGCCCTTATGCTCAGTACGTTGGATCATCAGATGCAAGAACCTTTGAAATCTCAAATATAAGGGATTCTACTAGTACTTCACATTCCAATGAAATTCCTGGTGATGCAGACAATGATGCACTCAATGATGACATCGATCCTCTCCAAGAGTTTAGCGATTTGGCAAAGACCATCAGCGAAATTGGCTTGGAGAGCGTTTCTTCAATATCGAAATATAACAAGGCCAACGATTATACTTTGGATGAGGACCTCAAGTTCAATTCTTCCCCTGCTGATATAGCTAATGAAGAAGATAACGTATTTGATCCCGACTATACCGAACACAATCATATGCTAGAGACAGAGAGTATATTAGATGCTTCCGAGGCATCTAGCGTCTATACAACTAAAAATGATGGAAGGAGTCGTTCTGACTACTACTCGACTCCTCAAACAAGTGCGGTGCAACAAAGTGGTGTAACTTCTTCCGCAAATCGTCTTCCCCATTCTGTCGCAATGTCAGATATGACCCGTATGAATCAATCAATTCCCCTATCTAAACAAAGAGAAAGACCTGTGCAAAGTTCATATACAAATAACTATAATCAACCCAATCTCACTCAAAATGTGAATCAATATTCATCAAGAAATGCCATGGCAAATCCCGTTCAAAAGCTGTCAAGACCTTCACCATCTAACTCACCTCAATACCAGCAATTCCCACAGTCGTACAATCAATCACCTTCAAGACCTTTTCATGCGCAACAGAATCATTATCAGGCTCCACCTTTTAAACAGTATTCTCCAAAGCAAAATCCAGCACCACAGCCGCAGTACGAGCCATTTCAAATGTACTCTCCTCAGCATTCACAACTACCACAGCAGACACATCAAATGCAGTATGCACAAAAGCAGCCTTATCCACAAAGCGGAGTACCTCAAAATAGATTTCCGGATGGTAATCAGCCAGGCCCACAAGTGAGACAGCCCTTGCCTCATGGTGCAATTCAAAGTGGTCCTTATGGAGCCGCACCAAAAAAACCTGTCAGTACTAACAAACCACGGCCTCCTCCAAATGCGGGATTCTCACAGTTCATGCCTTCTGCTAATGTAAATCCATACTCAAGGTGATTTTTTCGTCCAAGTCCTTAGTGAGCGGCATCCCATATATCGTACCTGCAAGTTGATACCTTAATCTTGCGTTTTTAGGTTAAAAAACTACATAAAAAGGGCCTTATTTGTATTCTTAATCGCATTTATATATTTCATTACTTATCACATGACTTAAACTTATTCTGCATTTTTGGCAGTCTCCATAATCACGAGTACACTTGGTCTTTAACGAGTATGAACATGATTAGCAAGTAACCATTCCAACGTCTTGAAGCCAATGATTAGTTTACTGAGGCATCATTTGCACTCTAGTGCTAAGCTGAATACTCAATTGAATGTATGCGTGCGCCGATTGCATGTTCCTTACAAATATAGAACCTCATCACTGAATTTTGTTGGAAATAATCTTCGGCAATCTCATATTACAATAGAAATTCTCATCCTGAGTCAATTGAGATCCCAATCAACACATTTGAGAGCAGCTACTAAGTCTGCCCCTATCGAAAATGCTAACCTGAATTTACCTAGACTTTCGTCGTCCAATCTGACTGGATCAGGAATGAAAGATATCAAAAGATTGTTCCGACTAGCGAAGCCAGAAACAATGTATATAGCTCTCGCCCTATTGCTTATTCTAATCTCAAGCTCTGTAAGTATGGTGCTTCCTAGCGTTATTGGCAAATTGTTGGATTATGCGAAAGATGGCTTCGAGACAAGTGATGTTGAGGAGACAGAAGGTTCACAAGAGGAGACAGAAGGTTCACAAGAGGAGACAGAAGGTTCACAAGAGAAGACAGCTCGCAAAATTTATGGACTTAGTCCCAATCAATTCATTGCAGCTATGGGTTGTGTATTTGTGGTGGGAGCTATAGCAAATATGGGGCGCGTAATTATATTGAAGGTAACTGGTGAAAGGCTTGTGGCGAGGCTGAGAACTCGTACAATGAAAGCAGCTCTTGATCAAGATGCCACTTTTTTGGATACCAATCGTGTTGGTGATTTGATCTCGAGACTATCTTCAGATGCTTCCATTGTAGCAAAGTCGGTTACACAAAACGTTTCCGATGGCACAAGGGCCACAATCCAAGGCATCGTGGGATTCGGTATGATGGGGTATATTTCGTGGCAGTTGACTTGCGTCATGGGGCTCATGATACCACCAATTGCAATTATGGCTTTAGTGTACGGCAGAAAAGTTAGAAATTTATCAAGGCAATTACAAACATCTGTTGGTGAATTGACAAAGGTTGCTGAAGAAGAATTGAATGCGACAAGAACAATCCAATCATACGTTGGAGAGAAAAAAGAGATTCATCGATATGCTAAAGAGGTCAGAAACGTCTTCAATATCGGGCTTAAAGAAGCAATGGTGTCTGGTATGTTCTTTGGATCGACAGGTCTTGTAGGAAACGTTGCCCTATTATCATTGCTCATGGTAGGTACTAATATGATCCAAGCTGGACTGATGACAGTCGGAGATCTATCCAGCTTCATGATGTATGCCATCTACACCGGTACTTCAATGTTTGGTCTGTCAAACTTTTATTCGGAGATTATGAAAGGAGCCGGAGCAGCCGCAAGAGTGTTTGAGTTAAAAGATCGTAAGCCTCTGATATCCCCAACAATTGGAAAAGATCCAAAAACATTACTAGGGAAATCGATTGAATTCAATCACGTATCATTCACTTATCCAACAAGACCCGGGCAACAGATTTTCAACGACATAAGTATTTCTATAGAGTCAGGCGAGCACGTTTGTTTCGTCGGTCCCTCTGGTTCTGGTAAGTCTACAATCGCTTCACTCCTATTGAGAAATTATGATGTCACCTCAGGATGCATTAAGATCGGCACTGACGATATCCGTAGTTTTAATCTAAGAAAATATCGAAGACTTCTGGGAGTCGTCCAGCAGGAACCAGTGTTGTTCAACGGCACTATTTTCGATAATATATTGTACACGGTCCCTCCAAAAGTGGCACAAGACAAAAATCGAGTGGCCAAAGCGATCGGGCAGGCAAACTGTGCCAAGTTTTTGTCAAATCTACAGGATGGATTGCAAACAAATGTTGGCCCCCGAGGTGCCCTGCTATCAGGTGGCCAAAAGCAAAGGGTCGCTCTAGCCAGGTCATTCCTTCTGCAGGCACCTCTGCTGATACTCGACGAGGCAACTAGCGCACTTGACGTCCAGAGCGAAGAGGTGATCGCCAGGACGCTGAAGGAAAGGGTCCAAAAGGGCCTGACCACCATATCGATAGCTCACAGACTCTCTACCATCAAGCACTCAACCAGAGTTGTCGTTCTAAGTAAACATGGCTCTGTCATTGAAACCGGGCCCTTCGAGCAGCTAATTGCAAATCCAAAGAGTGAGTTGAACGTATTACTATCGCAACAGCAGCAGGTTGATAACAAAGAACAGGAGAGGGAGCAAGAAGATATAAATGCCCATGTAATGAAATCAATCCCATGGACGGAAGATGCTACGAGCAACGCAATCTAGCTAATTACATACAAGCAGCACTCTTGAACAGCACCATTGACCCTACCACTGCCAAGCTACTACTAGTACTTCTTGTCGATTACTACTACTTGTTTCCACAACATCCCATCACATGCTATGGTTTCTGCTTAGCGAGCAGGCCTTTTTTCTGACTGCAAAAAATGTGGCATCTCGGTCCGAGAGCAGATGCTTAAAAAATTGGACAAGCCACAGTAATGAACAATCAGAGCGTTTGCAACAGCTAGAGATGGGGAGGATGTGAGAGAATCTTAATGTTATATAGATGTTCTGTATATAATCGAATTCAGGATAGAGTTTTTAATCTGCTCTCAACAATTATTTTAGGGAGTTCACTGGTTGTTCCTCAGTGGCATCATTTTGAAATATAAATTATAAAAGGTGGTATCTAAGTATGTCTCAAACACTTAGGTCGAAAACTTTGGCAGAAGTTGACATCGATCAAGTTGCTTGCACCAACCCGTTTGTGAAGCTAGTGAATGACCAGAGGATAGTGGAGGTTCCTGAACTGACGCTGGAATCTGGCATCACGATCCGCAATTTCCCTATTGCTTACAAATCCTGGGGGTCGTTGAATGAGAAGGGGGATAACTGTCTAGTGATATGCCATGCGCTCACAGGATCATCCGACGTGGCGGATTGGTGGGGCCCATTACTAGGTAATGGCCAGGCTTTTGATACTTCGCGATTTTTCATTATCTGTCTGAACTCTATGGGCTCTCCGTACGGCTCGTTCTCACCGTTGACTGTTGATGAGGAGACGGGCAGACCGTATGGGCCAGAGTTTCCTCTATGCACAGTACGAGATGATGTACGTGCACACAAGATTGTATTAGACTCTTTAGGTGTCAAGTCAATCGCGTGCGTTATTGGTGGATCCATGGGTGGCATGCTGGTGCTCGAATGGGCAGCTATGTTTGATCGCCAATACGTAAGAAACATTGTTGCATTGGCAACATCCGCTAGGCACTCAGCCTGGTGCATATCATGGTCTGAAGCTCAGAGACAGACCATATATTCAGATCCTAAATACGAGGACGGATACTATCTTTTGGAAGATCCTCCAACTGCAGGGTTATCGGCGGCTCGTATGTCAGCGCTTTTAACCTATCGTTCGAGAAACAGTTTTGAAAAAAAGTTTGCTAGAAGGTCGCCTTCTTTAGAGCATCAAAGGAAGGTTGCTCAGCAGGAATTGCCCTTACCATCAACAGTCAGTGAGCAATCGTTGCAAATTCATAATGATGGTCATAACCATAAAAGAGAAAACTCGTACCAGAAATGCAATAGCGTCGTGTCATCGAACTCTTCAGAATCCGTTCGTTCTGTCTCGTCTGTAACGTCGTCAAGTTCAGTAACAGGGTCAACAAAAGAGGTGAAGCCGCCACAGACATATTTCTCTGCTCAAAGCTATCTAAGATATCATGGGACAAAATTCGTTAACAGATTTGATGCTAATTGTTATATTGCAATTACGCGAAAACTGGATACGCATGATTTAGCTCGTGGCAGAGAAGAGCATGAGGAAGATATCACCCGAGTCTTGCATTCTATTGATCAACCTTCGTTGATCATTGGTATAACATCAGACGGTCTATTTACATATTCCGAGCAAGAATTTCTGGCAGAAAATATTCCTAATTCAACGCTGACAGAAATCCAGTCACCAGAAGGCCACGATGCTTTCTTATTGGAGTTCAAATACATAAATGAACTAATAATCAAATTTTTAAAACAAAATGCTGAGGAGATCATGTCATCTCCTCCCCGTCTTTGGAAGGAAAACGATTCGAGCGTTGTTATAACAGACTCATTATTTGGCGAGGCTGAAGAGGTAACTAATTGGTAATGATAAAATGAGCAGTAATGGACTTAAATATTGTGCATGAATGTATAAATAATAATAAGACTTGTACTTGAAATGGTAATGAAACTTTTCAAGTAAAAATAAATATTCCTACTAGCAGTAATTACTACACTGATCTTTTTCTGAAAATGTGAGTGGTGTTTTGTATTTTTCGTGGCCTCATCTCAAAAAGATTGCAATGACTTACAGTAAAGTCCACGCTTCGTCTATTTGAGGGTGCTCTACCTTTGATGCTGGTTTCCCAGGACAACTGTGATCAGCATCGTGAAACTTCTTCCGTTTCGATAAAACCAAGCTTTTTGCATAAACAAGCTCACCATACAAGCAATTTATTGCCGTTTTAACACCATTTTCATTTGAGATTTGTTCTTTAATCAAAGATGCTCTATCCCGCATTCTCTTATTGGTAGTCACTTCCTTTAAAGCAGTAGAGAGACTGCTACTATTTAAGTGTTTTAAGGCTAAACCAGCGCCGATATCTTCCACTCTGAGAGCATAAAAAAATTGATCGCCAAAAAACGGCTTTATTACTGTAGGTAGACCAGCCCGCAAAGACGCACCAGTGGTTCCCGAGCCTCCATGGTGAACTGCCGCATCCATCTGGGGGAAAAGCCAGTCATGTGGAACATTTCCCGCGTTATATATACATTCGGGTAGCTCAACTTCGATTTCATTGGCATTCTTATCATTCAATCGTTCAGACCAGCCCTTATTCAATACGCAATAAACGCCTGCTTCAACAGCAGCATCTGAAATGGCCTGCGTCATTTCTTTTGCATTGGACACAACGATAGAACCGAACCCTATATAGACAAGTTTGCGACCCAAAGATCTCGCTTTTGCAATAAAATCCACCAATTCTTCTGGTGGGTTATAGTCTATTTTCTCGTCTAAAAACCAATATCCCGTCACTTTAATCCACTCACTGAAATCAACTGAGGGAGGAAAAATTGTTGGAGAAACATTATAAAAGAATGGGACTTTGCCTTGCTGCAATAAGTCCAAATTTGTTCTCTGTAGACCTAGTGACTCAATTCTCCATTTATTGACTTGCCCACTTATCCCTTTCCAAAAAATATTTTCAAAAAGTACGTGTGTCAAATAGTTGTAGTTGCCGCCTCTTTTCTGATCAGGAACAATAAAAGCATGGGGATACGCTCTTGTTCTTGTCCAAGGCATTGTGAACGCTCTAAAATAAGGAATTTCCAAGGCCTCTGCTATGTGGATGCCAGCCATTGCAGATGGAGATTCAATCAATAGATCTAGACCCAATTGAGAACAAACTTTCCATGAAGAGTTAAGTAGCTCTGTTATCCACTCCCTGAAATGACTAGACGCATCTCGCAAAAGACTAACATTCATCGATTCATGTTCAACCATGAGTGACATTAATTCTGCAGGGTTACCGGCGATCTCTTCAAAACGGATACCATGTCGTTCCACAAATTCCCTGAACTCACCATGTGTGATGATGGTAACTTGATGGCCTTCTTTTAAAAGACCTTTTCCGAGTGCCACGTAAGGTTGCACATCACCACGTGAACCAATCGTAAGCATGCCAATTTTGTAGCTTCTATTGGGAACAATGTTAGTTTGAAAGAACGGATTCTCATCAATTAAAATGGGAACGTCAAAACCCTCAGAATTGATCTTATCTTCAAAAAACTTCAGCCTAGCTCTATTAGTATCGGTTTCGACAAGAGATGTTGTAGGTGATCGAATATTTTTCTTTTCCGATTTCATTGAATCAAGGCGCTTCAGAAGTATGAACTCGAGATCACCTCTAGATACTTCTGTGCTGAACTCGAAAAACAATTCTTCATGTCCTCTTATTACTATAACTAGTCCAAAATAGCCAAATCTGAAACCTTTTTCTTTGTAGCATGTTTCTATGTCTGTCAGAGGTAATATCATTTTTGTATGTATACGAGGTACAAGAGTTCTGAAACAAAGAAAGCCTTCAGCAACATATAACTTACCATAGAGTGGAATGTTCCTAGTAAGATAGGTGAAATATGCACCTATGAGTAATTCATTTCCTTCCATTTTGAAGTGTTCACGAAATCGATGATTGGCTTGAACATTACTGTTGTCATCAATCAAATAAGGGTCATCATCACTGAAGTTAATTCTGTTGTTCCGATAATGAATGGGATTACTGCTCCACATTTCAGCCATGTGCTTGAAAGGCTTGGCTGTCCAACCGGCAATTCTCGCTTTTCTTGATCCACTTTCATTCTCCTTACTCTCACCATTTTTTTCCACATCTTCTTCAGTAATGTGTAAAGAACTTTCTGTCACATCTGATAATTCTTCAGACGGTTTATCTTTTAGAGATTTCTCTTTTGACTTTGTATCATCATTATGTTTTTTAAGTCCACGTCGCCAAGGCCTGTTCCCCTTGTTCTTTTTGATAAGATCGTCTTTTTTAGACGAGGTGGTGGAAGTCTTCCCTAACGAAAAATCATATGAATTAGCTTGTCTTGATAGTGCGGGTGTCTCACTCTCATCAATCGATTGTGCCTCTATACTTTCAGATTTCTTATTTAGTTGCCCGGAATTGTAAACGTTTTGTACGCCAGCTCTTTCCAAAACTGCAATTTGCTTAATCACCGAAGTTTTCAAGATTGAGCCTGAGCCATCTAAAAATACAAAAAAAAAATCATCAACAGCAAATGTGCTAGGACTTTCCAGCACTTTTATTCTCAAAGTAAATGTCTGCTTCATTATTAGCTGATCATCCAAATCAACGATATTGGCCAATGGTATTTTTAAACTAACAGAATTATTTTCGGAGTTTTTGGCAGCGAATAATTGCTTTTTTAGAGCGTTTGCCCAGGCCTTTGCAGAATGTTCCGAATCTGCCATGAAAGTGTAACTTTTCTCAGAAGTAGTGATCTTGAAGTGCTTTAGTTCCTCATTCAGACCTTTTTTTGCCACCTTTATATTCAACGCATTTCTTAGGTCAATTGTCAATACCGGGAAGTACACTTCTGACGGAGAATTATACACGGATAGAGTATAATCTTTCAAAACACACCAGTACCTCGTAGAGCCCCTTAAGTTCGTTTTAATGGTAAGATTTCCGTTAATTTTCACAGTTCCAGATACCCTAGGAAGATATGCAAAAAAAAGTAGGTGACGGGAAGTCAAGAACACCTTGCCTTGCAATAATACATCCTTTAAAATCCAAGCTGAGAACTCTTTCAGAACGCTATCACTATGATAAAGGTTAAAGTGCTTTAAAAGTTTGTTCACTAGAATATTTTGCCCTTGATGTTTTGGAATACTACTGTCCTGACACAACTGCGGTACCTGGGAATTAGCTACCACAGAAAAGTCAAATAAAGTGGGCTGTCTTGTCTCTAAACAATGCGCTTTTACTGTATTCACCTCATTTTTCCTGTCACCTTCTTTGGCCGTTTTCAGCGGTGGCTCTAATGACTCAATCTTCTTTTCATCGTCGTCTTCAGCACCTTTCTCATCTTTAGACTTGGTTTGTTGGCTTCCTGGAAGGTCTTGACCGAATTTACTTGCCTCCTGTGCATCTTGCATGCCCGCATAGACACTGGCAGTTGTTAAAAGCCCCACAATACTTTTCATCATGTATCTGGACCTGCCAATATCACTCTCTTCATCCTCGCTGACTCGTTGTTCACTAACATCTCTGAGTGACGAGTTCAACGAATCTGCCTTATCATGCGTATGTTTACGAAACGTCAGACCTGAGATGGATTTTGATAGCATATTTTGGGGCAGGAGCACAGATTTTCTCTTATCAGAGGCTGCTTCATCAATTAAATGTACAGAGTTAGACCTCGATTGCTTGCTGTGCCTTCGCGGTAACGCCATGTGATGTATTCGTGGAATATAATGGGGTTAGAATGTTATTGAAAATTTACCGTGTCTTACAAGATATACAGTTGCTCTATAGCTCTCTTGGTACACACGTCAAATAAAGGAGTTGCAGAATTCTAGGATATCGCATATATACAGTTTTTGTATTGCATCGAATCACCAGTCCCAGGCATCCCCTTAAAAAAGCCGCGAACTTTGCTACAGGGTGAAGATAAAAAAAAAGATCAAAAGAACCAGATTCATCAATAAAGACATGTTCGTATGTTTTATCACCTTACAAATATCAAAAGCAAAATACGACTTACAAAGCGTTGAGACTTCTCAAATTTCTCTCTATCATTAGACTGAACTACAATAGCCAAGCATAAAAGATGAATTCACCTTTTCTTCACATCAAGTAATCCTTGTAAATGTTTTTGGGCACAAGAAACTTCTTCCTCTACTTCATGTAAAGCCCTGATCTCCTTCCTACCGAAGAGAAATGAGATGAGGCCGTCAATTGTACCTGTCACAGACACTACAACTGCGAAAAAAACCCAAAATATAGAAGACCATGCTGCTCTATTCGAAGTGAATGTTGTAACAACCAAAGCTCCTATGAGCAGCAAGATAGAAATGACGAAATGTACACCTCTTAAAAATTTTTGTCTTTTAGCAACTACTCTGTAGGATGAAATACATTGGATCATCTCTTCATAGCTGGCATACTTTTGAAGTTGAATATCCCTTTTCGAAGGAGTTTCATCTCCAGTTTCCACATCAGTGGTTCTGCGGTTGCTCAATAAATTTAAATTGCATGCATATGCGAAATGATCAGAAAAGCTGCCAATTCCCGGCAACCTTTTGGTAAACCTTGGGCCGGCGTCGGTCGTCTTTAATCGACTGGGATCGATCAAGGCATAATCCAATCTACAAGCGCTTTCTGTCGGCAAGTATGATCTCCAAGTGTTCAAAAATGAGTCGCAAGTGGTACATCCATATCTAAGTTGTTCAAGCGGTTCCATTTTTGAGAGTGCTTGAAGATCTTGTTTGCCTTTGAGTTGTTCCCAAGAGTCCACCAGCCCAGTTTCAACTGTTAAAAACTTATGGGGAAGAGATCCGGGTCTTGAATTCAAATCACCAACTACAACTACTGCATAACCTGCCTTTTTATATAGGTTTACCATCTTGCTGAAATCCCATGCTTGACAGGCTCTATGACAGGCATAAGCTGCATCCCCTTTCAGCGCATATGGAGCATGCATGTGGCTATTCATAATTGCGATTGGAGCTGTATCTTCACTGATAGGTTCCAATAACGTTATCGCAATTGATTTGCCTACATACCAGTCACCGCGATGGATTGCACTTGGTCTACCGTTTATGGGAAATCTGTATAAAAAGGTAGATTCAATGGGTATTTTCGATAGTATAGCTAGACCTGGCCCTGCAATTATTCCTGAGTAGAAAATTCTACTATAAGGATACGCTTGTGAGCATCGAGAGACAATATAGTCCCAATCTTCTTTACACCAGATTTCTTGTAAGGCTACGACATCATACTGTTTCCCTTGTTCAGGCGTTTCGTTTATCATCAAACTCTCATAGCCTGGTATAGGTATTGCAGCAGAATAGCCCGCCAACTCGTCAGCTATAGCCCTCAATCTGGCCTTACGATGTTTAGATACCATCTTTAACCCCCATGTGTTAAAGGTCAACAATTTGATTGAATGGCCAGTTGCTGAATCTGCTGCTGACGTGACAGTATCTGAAGTGACAGTAGCTGCATCTTGTGCGGCCCCGGAGACTGAACTCCTTAGATTAGCGGCACTCATTAATCTTTATCAGAAGAGTGGAGATAGTGACTTGCAATGTTTTTCGTACATATGCCCCCTTGATCCCCCAAAATTATACATCTCATCTACGAGCGTTTTTATATACATTTCGAGAGCTTACATTTGTAGGAAAAAACAGTGCGAATCAGAGAAAACTTCGAAAACAAAGAAAGGATCACTGCCAGGCACACAATCGATAATGGACCAGACGTTAGGCTCATTTCAAGAGCTGAAGTCTCAAATGGGAACTTTTGAGGCCCAGCTGCGCCAATCTTTGAAAAGTAAGGTCCACTTGGCGTCTAGCGTAACACTTACGTATAAAGAGCAGTTCGAAGAACTAAAAGCTAATCAACAGAACCTCATTCGAAAATTGGATCAGCTGGAACAAAAGGAAAGGGAGTTGAAAGATGAAATCGAAACTTTCAGAAAAGACACAGACTATGTGAAAACCGATCTGGAGACGAAGCAAATCAAGAAACAACAATTGGAGTCACAACGTGATGCGCTGCTGGAAGAGTCAAGAGAACTAGATGGCATGCTCGCTAAGAAGGAACAAGAAGTGAAGCAACATAGAGAGAGGCTCATGAGACAGAGACAGCGTGACAGCCCTGAAGTGCGCCTGTATGAACAACTACTCGGTCTTCAAATAGATGCATCACAGCCAGACACCTTGCATTTCAAGTTTCAAAATTTTGACGATAAGATGATATCTCGCTCATGCGAACTCACACTAGATGTATCTGAAAATACGTTTTCTATCTTGAGTACCACCCCTGTGCTGAACAGTACTGAAGACCTCTCAGAATTAGTTGATATTCTGAACGACTCTTACGATATTGCACAGTTTTTGGCAGCATCAAGAGCCAAGCTAATATCCAAAACAATCCGTTCAGAGTGATTAAGTTGCAATAGATATTCAAAACTTCAGCTTCTACCTGCCAAGAGGGCCAGGGACTTCTTTGATCTTTAAGGTACCTCTTCAAGAAAAAAGCGGAGAAGGAAACTATATTTGAAATCCCCATTATAATTGGCATCTTTGATTTCACTGATGAGGTTGAGTTTCGCACTTTTATTGCTTCTTGCAGACTATGTGCTAGGCTCACCTGGTGATAGGTTAAGCGAATTTCAAGATTGCAACGATGCTTGTGAGCATAGAAGGACGTATTCTCAGTCTCAAGCTACTGGACTTGACATTTCAGAAAACGAATTCAGCCATATAGCATTCAAACAGACCCCCATCCTTTTACAATGGCTGCTGTTCTGGGATTACAGGGCTGACTGCGATTATCAATGCCAGCAAATTGTCACTCGTGACAGAATTGTGAACAACAAAGAGATACATCAATTTCATGGAAAATGGCCTTTCATTAGACTTTTCGGAATGCAGGAATTCTTTTCCGTCATATTTAGTGTGGGGAATTTTTTACCGCATTATTATGGTTACCAAAAGCTCTTAAAAAGGTTGAACATGCTTCAGTATCGTGGCAAAGCAGAAACCAGTCCCAGCAAACTTTTAAAGAGCTACATGTTGGTCGCAGTAGCCGGAATGCTCGCCTGGTCTGCTAGCAGCATCTTTCATCTGAGAGATCTTTTGATTACAGAAAAGCTAGATTATTTTTTTGCAGGAGGGACAGTTCTCAGTGGGTTTCATGCTATTTTTACAAGAATAGCAAGGTTAGACCGTCACCCTTTCCTTTCAAGACTTTTCACATGGTCAGTGATACTGATTTTTGGATTACACATCTTGCGACTGTATATTGATTGGTCCTACACCTACAACATGAGATTCAACGTGCTGTTTGGTTTGTTGCAATACATCTTACTGCTGTTGCTGGCATTCAATAATTATAAACTTTTGCAGAAGCAGCCTAAGAGCAAAATAAGACCAAATATACCGTCCAGTAAAAACATAAAACAATTATGTTTGATGCCTGTCATTCTTGTGCTAACAACAGCATCAGGCATGTCTTTCGAGCTTTTTGATTTTTTTAATTATAGATGGCAGATCGATTCGCATGCATTATGGCACCTTTGCACCATTTGGCCGTCTTGGGAACTCTACGAATTCTTTATTGCAGACTTTAATTTTGTCACAAGGGAGGTTTCAAATTAAATAGGTATCATATAGAGATTAATTCATTTTCTTTTCAGTCTGAATAAATGCTATGTCATGATGTTGCGTTGATGACTCCGCGTGGTGAGAATGAGGTGCTCTTTGCACGGCCAAGTAAGAAAAAATGGATATGGGATTGACGACAAAACTATTCACCATCAATTTTATTCTAGGCGATAAAAAACCTTACTCACTTAGTTGCTAGACTGCCATTAGATCTCTTTGCCTAACTGTTTTTTTCCTTGAAAATATTCTGCTAGATATAGAAATGGAATGAAACGATTTGGACTCCCGTTTTGCAACTTTCGAAATTGCGAAGAAGTAGATACTCAATCAGAATCAACAAACGCACCAGGTGTGGGTTCAGAGGTTACAATCACATCTACTAATGAAAAGCGAAAACTTCCCAAACCAGGGGCAGGAATATTGCTAGATCTCAGGGAGCAGATACCCACGTATTGGAAGGGCTGGAAGGATTCATGGGACTACCGCGTTATCCCATCAGTAGTAGAAACATTTTTCAGCAACTTATTACCGGCATTAGCGTTTGCCCAAGACATGTTCGATCGAACAGAAAATGCATATGGTGTTAATGAAGTGCTTCTATCCAGTGGATTGGCTGGCATTGTTTTTGGAGCTCTTTCAGGACAACCACTGTGCATCGTTGGTGTTACAGGGCCAATATCAATTTTCAATTACACAGTTTACGAAATTATAAAGCCGTTAAATACCAATTTTTTTGGATTTATGTTTTGGGTTTGCATATGGTCAATGATTTTACACTTTCTTCTTGCTCTCAGTAACTTGGTTTGTTTGTTACAGTTTGTTACTTCATTCCCCTGTGACATCTTTGGGCTTTTCATCAATATCATTTATATTGAAAAGGGAATTCAAATTCTCATAAGACAATTCAATCCCGAAAACCAACTGGAGGATATATCTGCTGGTTTTGCAAGTATTGTTGTGGCATTAGTCATGACCATTTTTGGGCTCATGTTCAAGAATATAACTCGTACTACCTTACTGAACTATAAGTTGCGAACATTCATATCGGATTATTCAACAGCTTTATCTGTTCTCTTTTGGTCCTCGTTCATTCATTTTGGTGGCTATTTATCGGATATTGATTTCCAGAGATTGCCAATAACTAGGTCATTTTATCCAACTTCAACAAATCATAGAGGCTCATCCACATGGTTGGCCTATGCACATATTTCAACGAAGCATATCTTCATTGCTTTACCGTTCGGTATCATTCTAACAATTCTATTCTATTTTGATCACAATGTGTCCTCCTTGATGGCGCAAAGGGCGGAATATAAGCTAAAAAAGCCAGCATCTTTTCATTATGATTTTGCCTTGCTTGGTGCTACTACTGGTATCAGCGGCGTATTGGGAATCCCTGCTCCAAATGGCTTAATACCGCAAGCCCCACTCCATACTGAATCTCTCTTGGTTCGTGATCCAGACGGGAATGTCCTAAGGTGTGTTGAGCAACGTTTTACTAATACTATACAAGGATTAATGTGCATAGCCACAATGGCAAGACCTTTCCTTGTATGCCTTGGCGAGATTCCTCAAGCGGTTTTATCGGGTCTTTTCTTCATCATGGGTATACAAGGATTATTAGGCAATGAAATTATATCAAGAATTATGTGGCTTTTCACTGAGCAAAGAAGCAAAACAGCTGATAATGCGCTGTACTATGTTTCCAACAAGTATTTAATAACTTTTCTCTGTTTCAGTTTGGCCGGTTTTGTAGGTGAATTCGCAATTACTAACACTGTTGCTGCCATTGGATTCCCGTTAATATTATTACTAACTGTGATTGCTTCTTTCTTGTTTCCGAAGTGTTTCCCAAAAAGACAATTAAATATCTTAGATACCAAGGTTGCCGAAGAGTTCACTTTAAAGAATTTGTTACTGTTCAACACTGATGAAGTTACAAGCAAAGACGATACGTGAAGAAATATTCATAATTTTTAGCATTAGTTTATATTTTGTTTTTTACTTCTTATGGTTTTACGAATTATCGCGTTTTTACATTATCACGATGCTGCCGCTAGTGAATAGATCAATGAAAATGAAAATAAATGAAACAGTAAACCTCTCATAAAATATTTTAAAATAGAAGTAAACACTTGTAAGGAAATATCCTTGAATGATACCTCCTCCTGTTGACCCAGCATTGCTACATGAACATGCCTACCAAGGTACTGGTGACCTTAGCTATGCATTAAATATTGAAACGTTCACCGATGAAGGCGGATACAAACCGCTTTTGAAGTATGGATTAGGTTTTTTTAATTACTATTTGGCTTTAGATGACGAAGTGTACGGTAGATCGTGGTTAGAAATTTTTCGATTTCATCTTTATGAGCATTTTGCAATTTATTTTTTGATTTTCCTAGTAGCATTCTTAGCATGGTCATCTATGGTCGTTGCCCACATCGGTTCTACCAGTGATATAATATTCCACAAAAGTAAAGGATCGCACAAGAAGAGATCAGAGGATGGGGACAGTCTGGATTATCACCACCTAAAGGTTTGATGAAAATTTTGTATTATAAGTGGCTTACTGTCTGTATGCTATATGTATCTACAACTATGTATGTATAAGCAACTGGAGTAAATAGTAGTGTCTCGCTAAAAGATAATTAGAAAGAAAATGGCCAAATTTTATTCTTTGTTTTCTCTTCTCTGTTAGGCTTAGCAGAGCATTTTAGCTGAATCGATCCAAGATTCTCCCTTCAATTCAGGAACAATAGTTAAACCTTTACCGGTTTTAATGATATTTTCAACATTTTCCACAATGAACTCTTCCATGTGTTTGATTGTCTCGAAAGTGTTGGTACCCATGTGAGGCAAGCCTGTGACTTGTGGCATATCTAGAAGTTCCTGTGGTACCTGCGGTTCATGTTCAAAGACATCCAAACCGGCAGATCTAACTTTGCCTGATTTCAAGGCCTTAATCAAGGCTGCTTCGTCAATGACAGCACCGCGCGCTGTATTAACGATGACAACACCATCCTTCATTTTACCAAAAGCCTCTTCGTCCAACATATGCTTCGTCTTCGGATTTAATGGAATATTAATAGAAATGACGTCAGACTGTTTTAACAATTCATCAAACGATACATACTCGCAACCATTTTCCAATTCCGCAGACAATCTACTTCTATTGTGGTAGATGAATCTTTGAAAGCCAAAAGGCTGTAGTCTTTTGGCAACTGTGCGACCAATTCCACCTAACCCAAGAACACCAACTACTTTGCCCTCAGGATCATTTCCCACTGGCGCACCGCCAGCTGGACCTGCCTTTGGCCATCCACCATTAATCAATACACGGCTACCGTATGAGAAGTTTCTCAATGCACCCAGTAAAAGAAATACATGAGTATCTGCGGTAGCATCGTTAACCAATTCTGGAACATTGGTGACTTGAATTTTTCTGATTTTGAAAAATTCGGTGTCTATTTGATCATAGCCGGCACCCAAATGACAAACGGCCACAACGGAGCTGGGTAAAGAATCGCATAATTCTTTATCGAATCGCCCAGTTTGTTGAACGCTCTGGAAAGTCCTGGTGATGATTTGCGCCTTACTAATGTCGCTCTTAGGATCCTTCAGCGCCTTGAGAAACGCCTCCCGGTTCATTGATGGCTCAATGGACACCACGTTGGCGATCTGCGCCAGTTTTTTCCATGCCTCTTGAGCATAGTTGACGTTACCTAATCTCAAAACCGTAGGTTTCACACTCATCTTGATGCTACTGCTGCCCTAATTGTATTCTCCAGCTGTTCCGGTACGATAATTCAGTACTCCCTCAGACCGCTTGTCCAAAATCTGTAGCTGATACCCGTATCAGAACACTCACATCCGTGTATATATATGTGTATAGGTATGCGTATCCGTATTACTATTACGCGGTTACCCGGGATAGAGCTTCACCCTTATTTGCTGCCCCCATTCGACTGTACATCACTAAGATCCCGATTGGACACAACAAGACTGATGACATCTGTGCGGTAAACATGCCTTCGGCAATCTCCGCCATTCAAGAGTGGGGGGACTGAAAGCTTTTTTCGTTCCGCAGAGCACGTGGAGCCGGGTAACAGATATACCAACAAAGCCCACTCGGAAAACCTTTTGAGTCATGCGGGGTACATGATGGAGCTGAGGGGAACAAGATTCGGAGGAACCGGAGAGGACGGATAGCCGGAACTCGAAAGAGGTGCTGTGGGGCTTGCCTGCATGGAGCTACCTAAAAGGGAAAACCTATTTTAGAATTGAATGTTCTCGAACCTCTCAGAAAAAATTCTTTTACTTTTGCAATGTGCGGGGCAGCGAAAAAAAAACTGGGCGGATGAACGTGGGCTCTTTGGTTACCCGGCGTTTTTAATTGTGATCCGCTTTGATATTCTTTCGTACGAGGAATAGTTCGGGTAAACACCACTGCTTGTTTTAAAACCGGCATTTTTTTCCTTTCAACGCGGGCCTTGGAAAGTAAGGATGAAGCTACAATTCGGTATATCCAGAGGACGGATGATGAAAAGATGACACATGGGTGCTTACTCACGCTAAGAATAAGAAAGCAGCGCCAGTAAAGGTTGCTTAAACGCCGGATTCATGTCTTTTTCCAAGGGGGCCACTCCTAAGGGCGTGCAAAATGGCCCGGCTATTTTGGATGCCAGTGCGATCCGTACTTTCAAGATAGCACATCAACGTATTTCGCTTGATGTGGATCTCTCCACACATAGCATACGGGGCACAGCGGACATAATTCTGATTCCGCTGATACAAAACTTGGCATTTATCACGCTGGACTGTAAAGCAATGAAGATCAAAGATGTGCTCGTTGAAAACAGGCGATGTGAAAATTATATTCATGACGATGCCGTGAGAACCTATTCACAGAAGTATACACAGAATGCAAGAGATCCACTATTTGAATTCAATTCCATCGAACAGTCTCACTTTTTCAGGGAGAAATTTGCAGATTTGAACGAGTTTCCAGAAGAAAAGACTAAATCACAATTAACCATCAAGATTCCGCCATCGATAAAGATAACGTTACAGGATGCAAACTCTTTGACTAATTTCACGCCAATTACTCCGTCAATAAGAGGTACGCCGGCACAAGATACTGTTTTCACTCCAATAAGTATAAGAATAGAATATGAGGTCAACAATCCCAGCACGGGTGTGCGGTTCGATACAATTTCCGAGACGCAACAGCATTTGTGGAATGTATATACTACTAATTCGGAACTATGCTGTACTGCATCTTACTGGATGCCTTGTGTCAACATGCTGGATGAAAAATGTACATGGGAAGTTGAAATTAGCGTACCAAGAAAAGTGAAAGACATTGGGACATCAAAAATTATTGGCCAACAAGAAAATATTTCCAGAAGATTACGTCCACATAAACAATCAGAAATGGACCTGAATCGTAACTATAATGATATATCAGATAATGCATATACCACTCCTAATGATGTAAAGCAGGAAAATGAAAAGAAGGTTCACGATCAGGAAGATGAGGAAGAAGATGACGAATACGAGATGTTGGACGAGGAAGATGAAAATAATACCTTAAATAAAGATATCCAAGTATGTTGTTGCGAGTTTTCCACTGCAAAGGAAACATCTCATCCAACAGATTTGACTAAAAAGTTATTTTCTTTTCAAATATTCAATCCCGTTGCCCCACATCATGTTGGTTGGGCAATTGGAGCATTTGATATTTGGGTACTTCCTCCTCTACAGCAACATGAAGAAACCTCTGATGATGAACAGGATGAAAATGATGAAAGTAAGAAATTAAGTCAAAAATTCTCTAATGAAATGGTTGATGATACCGAAAATAACGATATTATACCGATTCAAGTCTATACTTTACCGCAAGGCGATATTGACGAGAAAACAGTACTCAACACCACTATAGTTTCTCAGAAAATAATGGATTTTTATTCAAAAGAATTTGGTTCATATCCATTTGCCTCGTATTCCATTGTCTTCTTGCCGACTTTAGTCGATCCAACAATGGATTTTGCAGGTATGACTTTAAGTAATACACGATTATTATACCCGCCAGAGATGATTGATTCAATGTTTACAACTACAAATCATTTGGCTTGGGCACTAGCAACACAGTGGTCTGGAGTCAATATAACACCTTTAGAGATGAACAATATTTGGTGCTGTTTGGGAATAGCGGGTTATATGGTATTCCAGTTAACGAAAAAACTGTTTGGTTCTAATGAGCTTAGGTATCGCTTGAAAATGGCTGCAGAGAAAATAGTGGATCAGGACTGGGAGAAGCCACCTATAGGTTCTGCTTTCACTAATTCATCGAGACCAATTTCATATACGAGCAAAGATCTGGATTTCATCAAGCTGAAAGCACCTATGGTGATGTTCATCCTAGATCGTCGTATGATAAAGACTGAAAGATCTTTTGGAATGTCTCGTGTTCTGCCGAAAATTTTTCTGCAAGCTATGTCCGGAGATTTAACAAATAATTCACTCTCTGCTTCTCATTTTCAGTACGTTTGTGAGCGCGTGAATCGAAGTAAGCTAGAAGCCTTCTTTCAGCAGTGGGTTTATGGGTCTGGCGTACCAATCTTTCGTGTTACCCAAAGGTTTAATAAAAAAAGGATGATGGTAGAAATGGGTATTAGGCAATGCCAAGCGCAGGAGCTAGGTCAAGATAAGGTTCTAGGAGCAGAGGGATTCTGTTCTAGTGCTTTGAATTATAAGGATGTTCCATCCTTGAATAGAACTCCCTTTTTTACCGGTTCAATGACTATCCGAATTCACGAAGCAGATGGAACCCCTTATGAACACATAGTGGAATTGAAAGATGTATTCACTAAGCTTGATATCCAGTATAACACCAAGTACAGGAAATTAAGGAATAAGAGAATTCAGGCAACTAAATCCTCAAATAAGTCCTCAACACCAGATTTAATGCATGAAGCTCTTAGTGCATTTTCTGATAAATCGGAAAATGGCCCTGTTCACAAGCTTGGGAACGTCCTCAGTAGTTCTGATGAACTTGATGTATGGAATTTGGTCGATGTATCCGTTTCTACAGATGGAAACGAATCTCAAAGGCAAAATGAGGCGTTTGAGTGGATAAGGATAGACTCCGATTTTGAATGGATATGCAAAATCTACGTTAATCAAGCTGATTATATGTTTACATCACAGCTTCAGCAAGATAGTGATGTTGAAGCCCAAGTCGAAAGTTTAAGATATTTCGAAGATGTTATTGTTCATGCTTCGGATAATTCTCAGATATACTCTTCCATACTTACCAGGACAGCCATGGATAAACGCTATTTTTACGGTGTGAGATTAGAGGCGTGTAGAGCTCTTGCAAGATTTATTGTTAGAGATCACGAACCGAAAAATTTTAGTGGTGGTCCCAGGCATCTTATTCATATTTTTCGTGCTTTATTTTGTTACAAAGATTCCAACGTTCCGTTAAGCAACGACTTTACAAATTTTCAGAATTACTTCATACAAAAAGGTATCCTCAAATACCTGAAGCTGATCAAAAATGAAAGAAATGAGACACCAGAATTTGTGAAACATTTTCTTTTAGATATACTAACATACAATGAAAACTCAGAGAATGCGTACGATGACAGTCATTATTTATGCGCTTTGATTGATGCGGTGGTTGACTGCGCCATACGAAACCCCACAGATGAGAATTATCTAACAAAAGTAATCGAGCAACTTCGGAGATATCAAAACTTGGAAAAGTGGACGCCAACTTACCAGTTTTTAGTTAAAAAGGAGGTAATATCAGCGAAGCTACGGTTGACTATGTCGGGCTTATACGAGCTCAATGAATTGAACGAAATTATAGGTGATACTCTAGAGGAAGAAACGCAACCAACAAATCTTAACGTTCCACGGTTACGTGAAGGCTCTCAGGACATTACACTGTGTGCTTTCAAGCTACTTTTGGTTGTTGGAGGTATGAAAAACAAAGAAGCTCTGAAGTATTTTTTTGAAACGTTATGTTTTACACCAAACGTTTATCTAAGAGATAAAATGGTGGATGTTTTGTTTGATGCTATTGACTTCATCGCTGTTAACAAATTAAGTGACAGATTAGATGATGATATTGATTATCTTGTCAATAAAATTAACCCTGAAGACTTAAGCTTAGATAACCTCAATGGAGACTCTGCAATTGTAGAAGAGGATACTAATAGAGAGCTGAAGAAGAGACAGGAAGAAAAATTGAAAACCACGATCAGAGGACTAATGCAATTATTGACAAGACAGTTCAAATCCTATGACCCCTTGAAAACAATACTTTGGGGCGTGCTACGTGTCCCAGGACTGAGTTTGTATCAAAAAAAAAGATTATTTGACTTGTCTAGAATTTTATATCCTCTACTCGACAGTTTTGAAGTAGTATTACCTATGCCAAGGGACAAAAAGCTAGTAGCCAGCTATGATGAAAATAACAAAGTGGTAATTAAGAGAGAGGGACTCCTGAAGGTCCATATACCTTCGAATATAAAAATAAATGTGAAATCAAATGAAAATGTTAATCAAAAGCCCAATTTCACAACGGTTACAGTGCCAAGCAACAAGGTGAAGATTACTCTGAACAAACCAACAACTGCGAAACCGAAAAAGGTGGTTAAGCCCCCAAGCAAACTAAAACAAGCAAAAGGTACAGTAAACAGAGTCGGCGTGCTCCCTTTAAGGTTTGTGAAACTCTCGATAGCTGAGAAAAAAAAGGTAGACATTTCATCTACACCATTCAGCAAGAATGTCCAAATTATAAAAGCTAATAGCAGGTCATTCACACTAAAAATATTGCTGCCAAAGAAGAATAATCAAATTGGACAATAACTGGGGTAATCGCCCTGGCAACCATTAACCTAACATGTAATAATAGAGACTAAGCTCTTGTAATATATAAAAGTTCGAACAGTAGTTTGCCTAGTTTCATCATGATAGACGAAACGCGCATTGGTTGAGTATCATGATATAACGACCAAAGTGCATCCACAGTATTATTACAAAGTGCATCCACCAAAGCAGCCACCACTGTCCAAAAAAGGGCATTAATGAAAGTGAGCATATGCATTTTGTTAGCGCACTTATATTTGGTTCTCTCCAGCGCTGATTCAGCTGAGCTTGAAAAATCCGCAAACGTTGGCGAGAACACTGCTTTCATCGATGAGTTTTCTAGCATACTTAGAGTGAAGCTCTACAAAACGTTTCTTCCTCATGCTTCCTATGTACACCGCTCAGCTTCTCCTTCTTTATTCAATGGAGAGGCCTCCACCTCCGTGATATCAACGAGCTCTGCAAAACGTAAAAGTAGCAAAGCAGGTGTGCTTCAAGGAACCTCCACACCCTTAGTGGATAATGACGGAATAAATGAAAACTCAAAGAAATCAAACAGTACATTTGTGCCATTTGACGAATGGAAAATGAATAATTTGGATGATAAACCTTTGAAGAAACAGACACGGGTACGATCATCGAGTCGTATGGACCAAACGGAAGGTGATACTATTGGCGATGATTTGGAGATAGACATTGGTTTCCTCTCCAGTAGTGATGTTGAGAAAGTCCACGAGGACCAAAATGAAGAGCCCGAAGGAAAAGTTTACAAACACAAGTTTAACTTTGCGTCACTTGATTGCGCAGCCACTATAGTGAAGACAAATTCGGAAGCTTCTGGGGCTTCTTCCATATTAATTGAGAATAAAGACAAGTATCTTTTAAATCCTTGCTCCGCAGCCAGCCAATTCATCACTGTTGAGCTCTGCCAAGATATTTTAGTGGAAGAAATCGTGCTCGCTAATTTTGAGTATTTTTCTTCAACCTTTAAGAAGCTTAGATTCTCTGTCTCTGACCAGTATCCAGTTGGAAAGAATGGCTGGCGCATGATAGGTGAGTTTGAAGCTGAAGACTCCAGGAATCTGCAAATTTTCTACATTGATAATCCTCAGATATGGGCAAGATATTTGCAAGTCGAAGTTTTATCTCACCATGATGAAGAATACTACTGTCCTATTTCAATTCTGAGAGTGCATGGGAAAACAATGATGGATGACTTCAAAATGGAAAACTCGAAATCCAATCCACCTGTAGTGGTGACAGTCGAAGAAGAACTAAAAAAGGAAATTTTGGACGAATGCATGGAGACAGTTGTTGAGCAATGTGATTTATGGCCTTCCATCAATCCTGCTAACATAACTCTGGTACCACACTTTCCAGATTATTTCAAAACGTGTAGCTCAAAGTTGAAGACCCTAAAATTTGATGAGTTTCTTCGAGAACTCAATGAAAGTTCCTGTCTTCCTAGCTATTCTAAAGATTCTGTTAATAATGAGGGCTCTTCTTCATCTTCTGCGTCACAGACGAACTCATTTTCTACCGAGGAATCAATTTTCAAAAATATCATGAAGCGATTAAGTTCATTGGAAAGTAATACAAGCTTAACCGTGCAATACATTGAGGAACAAGGAAGGTTACTTTCGAATTCTTTTGAACAATTAGAGAGAGCTCAAACCATCAAGTTTGAAAATATGATAGGGCTGTTCAATCAAACTATAATGGACAATCTGAATGCGTTGAGAGTTTTCGCAAAGCAGCTGAAAGATCAATCGGTCCGCATTTTAGAAGAACAAAAACTTAATACGGATCAATTTACTACAAAGAATATGAACAGATTGGAAATTCTAGAAGAGCAGTTAAAAGTACAAAAGATCTTTGCATATGCCCTTCTGATTTCAGTTCTTCTCATTTTTGCTTACTTGTTTGTAAATAAAGAAGATTCATTTTCGATGAATCACTTAGAAAGAACAATGCCCTCAGTGTAAATCCTCTACTTCCTGCAAAATACGAGGAGAGTTTCAGATCTGACTCAATAGTTCCGTCACCTGCATCACAATTTTCCTTTTTAGAATCGACAAATTTCTCTGAATAGTTAAAAAAAATCCCCACATTCCTTATCATCTCGTGAAACATATAGCATTACTAGATATAAAAACTTGTATCTTCTATTTACTAATTAATTCATAAATGTCACTTTGCGTGCTACTCTTTCTCGAAAGAACAGGACGAAAGTGGGATGGGGAATTACGTGAATTTGACCTATACGATTTTTTCAACAGACCTGCAGGCGAAACCATCGAATTGGCCGAAAAAGAAACACTACTTGAGCTGCTGCCGATTGACCCCAATTTGGGTCTCGCGCTGAAGCATGAATTAGCTGAAAGTGGCGTTGGAGGGTATGAATTGAACTGTGTCGGATAATATGATGCTAAGGGTGTAAATGTGGCATCGCAATTTGTCGTGGAACATAACATTGAAGGATTGAATTGCGCGAGAGGCATTGTATTTGGTACATTGATTTTTGATATATCGTTTTCTCTTGAGACTGGCAATGACGACAAGGGAGTCAGAGGCGACGTCAGAAGCATGTTTTCGTAAATGAAAGGTAAAGAGAGTCTCTTAAGTTTCTCCTCTGTCGTTTTAAAACCAGCTAGCCTATCGATGTAAGTGAATACTGAATCTTTGAAGTGAGATTGGAATACATCTGAATCCAAATCAGAATGCTCTAATGCGTCTTTCATGAAGCATAGATTATTGTAAGCTGCGCAATTCTGCGATTTGTAGGATTCCAAAAGACTACCAACAGAATGTTTTCTGAGTAGTAGATTCGAAATTCTCTCTCCGTTATTCTGTGAATTCTCATGAAAGACATCTTTCAAAAAGAGATAAAAACAATTTCTGATATCGTTAATATTTTGGCTGCAGATTATGGAGGATAACTCATTAAGTTGATGTAATCGCTTAATGTCATCATTATAACGATACTCATTCTCGTGGATATCGTCACAGGCTTGTTTATAAAACTCAGGATCATTGAGACAGAAATCATTCTTTTCCAAGGAGAAAGTCATCAATTGAACCAAGAAATCAGGAAAATCATCATGACCAAGAATACGCGATGTGATCAATAAAGCAGCGATCGCTTTTGTTAATGATGAATAGGAAAGATAGCTTCTCCGATATAACGACACATCACAAAAAAACGAAGCTAAATTAAGAAAATTAAAGTCTTTCGGTATCAAATCATCACTGGATGATGATATCATCAATTGCAACATATCTGATGTGGTAACTATATTTCCAATTGACCACTCTAAAGTTTTAAGGATATGTCTCTCCATTTGAAGGAAAACATTAGGCTCATAAGTTCGATGGCAAACGAAACAAAGCTCCTTTAGAGTCGGTATTCTGGTTTTAACATCTTTGAATTTAGCAGCAATCCACAATGATGTAATGATTAACAATTGGTAGTGTTTCTTATAAACAATCCTTTTTGAGCAATACTTGTCGGATATAGAACACGCTAGAAACAAGGTTTCATCATCTAGTTTGAAAAAATTATGTAACTCAACCAAATAATCGATAATAAATGGTCGCATGACCCAAGTGATCTCAGGCTGGTTGTCAATCATGATGGGGTCTATTTGTATCCTGTTACCATCCAACCCGAGCAAGTACTCAATAATGTCATTTTTGAAGCATTCAATTGAACCTTCGCAACTTGCCTTTTCCAAAATGGTCAATCTTTGATCTACTTTGACGTATTTCCTCGCCATTCTGCAGTGCTGGATAATTATACTATGCTTTACCAACACGTCTGCCTCATGAATCAGGGTATCTTCCGTATCGGTTTGAATGAGAGCGAGCTATAAAATGAATGATACTGCTCTAACCGGTCAACCACTAGCTCGAAAGCGACACAAGACTATGAATTCAATGAAATGCACTGAGATTGGAATACAACTTTTTTTTTTTGATATCTGCCATATGGGCTTCTGCCTTGCGATTATCCTTCAATGTTTAAATAGTTGCAAGCACAGTGGTATCTAAACTGCGGTATGCCGGTTCTTTCTTCGTATCTAAACTGCGGTATGCCAGTTCTTTCTTCCCACCGATCTGATGAATCTGTCTGGACATGCAGATTTGCTTACCTACTAGACGTGGAAATAAGTCTCTATCCGACAATCCCGCTTGATATTTTAAAGGTTTTGATTATCCTGAACAGGATACCAAATTCAAGCAAAGCCTGTTTCTTTCCGATCTGCTGCTTTTCCGATTGTTGCTGTTACGTTCCTGCAAGTGAGCTCCCAGAGTCTACGTGTCGCGAAATTAGATACACACTAGCATTCATCCACAATCTGGAGACTTAGGTAATGCATTGCAGTTCCGCTCCCCCTCCCCGCCAACATGCCATCATCGATCACAAGAGAAGTAATCCAATGAGATGACTTTGCATGCCATAGAGATTAATAATGATGAAGAAAAGTTCCAGTTTGGGAGGTATCTCTGTATTACCCATTTGGGTAAAAACATGAAAATCGAACAGGTGCTCAACTCATAGTATAAATATTCACCCAATAGGGTGGAATCATGCAATGTATGTGAGATTAGAGAACAATACCTTATTGCTATATTGGTTACCACAAGTGTACAGTGCTACAATGAACAAGGTGCATCTAATCATCTTTACTTAATCCGGCAAATATAACAATTTGCCTCGGGACAACGCGTCTTCATGGAATGTTTACGCGTTGAAAATATGTGTCAAGCAGAACGAACAAGATAAGAAAACAACTGCGACTGCTTAGTTTTGTGAATATTCATTCGTTTAAAGGCACGCGTGCTCCCAGTTTAGCATTGTTCACATACATGAAGTTGTTTTAATCACTCATGCAGAAGCTTTCAGTGTCTTGTGTAATCACAAAAAAAAAAAAAAAACTTTTTCATGTCTGCTATGGGTCGAAAGCATTGTATTTTGGTCGTTTATGGAGCTGCTTGCTACACGTACTGCAAGAACTTCGTCTTACCCCATATGGCAAGAGTTTTTCTTATCAACAAGGGAACAAGAATTCTCTAGCAGGGGAAGGCCCATGGCCAATCTCGTGGTGAGCTTTTTGGGCTGCAGAACGAGGGTACCGCTTTAGTTCCGAAACTTTAAATCCCGAAGAGGAGCAAGGTCAACGCTAGCGAGCGTCACGGCCTGAATTGCCTGAGTTGAAGAATCAGGTAGACCATCCATGAGGTGGATTTGAAGTTTTGCAATGGCAAGCTGCGGTCTTGGCAGTTCTGGGCGTCCACTGAATCAGCAGAGAGGCGCTAGAGGTGGGGAGACATGACATGTGTAGTTCTACGAGCAATGCTTCTGCTACCTTGACCTAAATACTGTTGCTGTACATCTGCAGACGTCTTCGCATGTGTGTTTCCGTAACTCAGAGCAAAATTGGGTATCACGCGGTAACCACATGCTTGGGGCCCTCATGTGGTACGAAATTCTCGATGAAATACACATTCTTCGCATGCATGGAATCATTCTATCAAGGCACGCTCCAGCCGGGTAGCCCCACAGAGACAAAGATTTTGAAGGTTTCCTGCTACTCCAACCCCGCATTTAATCCTGTCGTGTGAGATGATGACACAAAAAGGTTCATAAGATGCTCAAAGTGCGGGCCACATAGAGCAGCATTTGGTGACATTCAGTTGATGTATTATACAAGCAAGTGTCATTACGCTCAATTCTACCTAGTGTGCCAGTCCAAGAAAGCGTAAAGTACAAAGAGCAATTGCTTCGTGATAATGGTGCGCTTTGGAGATATCATTATCTTATTAACGCTGGTCAGATCCGTATTTGGCACTAAATTCGTCATTCAACTTGCCAACGAGATATCGCTAGAGGCTGTGTTTCAACATCACAGATTTGAGGGTCCACTGGAGGTTTTCAAAATAGGTACAGGATTCAAGGCGTTTTCCGGTGATTTTGACGATGCCATTCTGCAGAAGTTACTTAATGATCCCAAAGTGGAAAGCATTTCGATAGACCAAAGACTGCAAACCCAAGAGTACGTTTTCCAGCAGAACGCTCCTGCACATTTGAAAAAGATAGCGTCCAGCTCGCCAACACCTCGGCAACCGTATTTGTACCATTCCAATGCAGGCATTGGGGTCGATATATACATATTTGATACAGGGATCGATAGTAAAAACCCTAATTTGCAGCAGATAAATGTGATGAAATTGATCGATTTGACGCAAGATATTGCACCGGCCGGTGTTGACGCGAATGGCCACGGTACAGCAATGGCGGGGGTTGTAGCGTCTGAAACTTTCGGGGTTCTGAAAAAATGCAATTTGATCGATATGAGAATTGTTGAAAAGGATGGAACTTCTAAACTTTCAAGTCTTCTGAGGGCTCTGGATATTGCCGAAAAACATGTCAAGACAACCGAAAGACCTTCTGTTTTCACGATTCCATTGATTATGCAGGAAAGAAATGCAATTCTCAACTCAGCAATTGAAAATTTAAACAAAGAGCTAGCTATCGTGGTTCCAGCTGGTAATCAGAATTCTGATGCATGCAATTTCAGTCCTGCAAGCTGTAGCAAAAATGCTAACCTTCTAGTTTTGGGATCTTTAAATCAAGACGATAATCTGGCTGAATTCACCAATTTTGGAGGATGTGTTGACCTATTTACTTCGGGAACAGATGTGATCACTCTCTCTCCCACAGATTTATCCCAAAGTTCATTGATACGTGAAGTGAATGGAACCTCCATAAGCTGTGCTATTGGCAGTGGCGTTGTAGGTTATTATATGTCATTAGGTTTTAGCAGTCTCCAAGCTATTGAACAGACAAAAACCGCGGCGTATAATCCAACGAGCATGGGAATAGAATATAAAGTTTTGCAGTTAAAACCATAGTGATGTATTTGTTGAATGTCAAAAACCTTCGTTTTTTTGCCTTAACGCGTCGCGATTGTAAGTCGCGTAATTAGTTTTGTAGAATTGCCAGATTTATTTTATATAGCTTTCAAGATTGGCAATGGCATTAAAAATCTCACAGGGAGTGAACATCAGGTATAAAAGGCATGGTTGAGTTACACACCGCTTTTAATACAAACCTTTCCGATGCTGATGGCTCACTTACAGTTTTAAGGGCTCGTATAGCTCTTTTAGCTACAGCAATAGGAGGTCCCGATTATACATCAAAATTAGATCCGCCCCCATACAAGCTTGGCGACGACTGTTTGGCCTGCCTTAAAGATCTGAAAAGATGGTTTAAACTGGTTGATGATCAACAGAATAGATGGGATGTTGCAATGGCCGCTGCAGAGTATCGCATCCTGATTGACGATCTTCTGCCAATAATGATTGACTGGGAGAATAAAACGGCATTAGCAAACAAACTATCTAAACAGGACACCAGTACTGATGAATCTATTAAAACCGTGGGAGGCCGAGAATATCATGATAATATAGCTTTGAATAGCTTACAACTACTAGTAATTTTGACTTGGCCATTGACATTAAATGAGCAATCTACGGCTGATCAAATACGAGTATACTCTGATTTGAAAAAGCATCAAGTCGTTTATAAAAAAAAGGTACTATCTCTAGACAGGGGAAAAACTCTTAAAGCTGTTACGAGATTGGCTTCCAAAGTCGTGAGAATTAATAAATCGAATAGATCGCCTAAAGATAATATGGTACTGAGATTAACATTGAACTTTTTGAGGAATATTTTATCAATTGGTCCAGCTGAGCTCAACATAGCGAGGAACAAAAACATGACGAACCGTGGTATTAATATAACTGACACCTTGCCTCCTGATGTAACACTGGATGATATATCACTGAGCTCCGTTATATCAGCTTTTCAACGCAATAAAGTTTTTAAATTGCTATTACTTCTCTCGGGATCATCAACTGAATTTGATAACGATTTCATTGATGTTCCCCTCATGGAAATTTTATTTCAAATAACCAAGGAAATAAATCAAGAATCTCTATTTTCGTGTGGGACAGAGCAGAACAACGAAAATGAAAAGTTGGTGGCAAAGGATCTTTCACCAACATGTTCACAGCTGACAGATTTGTTACAAAAGGAGAAAATATTGAGAAAAAACGTTTTACAGAACACCTCCACTAGACATTCAAGGTTTGGTGCACTTTTATCTATAGAGACTGCTAATAAAAATAGGCTGACTGTCTCAGGAGGGAGCAATCTTCGCAATGATAGCATAGCATTGAAAAATATTGATAGTAGAAAGAAATGGAACAAAAGAGGAACAAAAAAACGGGATGACATGGCTGTTGAAGGTTTGCCAAACACCTTGCTGAAATCTCGACATAGATCATATAACTTCAGTTCGTCGACTTCAAATTTTCTGAAAAAATTCATAGATGACTTCATAGATTCAGGTTTCAACTTTTTACTTCAAAGGTTGACAAGCCACTTCACCACAGAACAAGATCAAATGATGACGTCTGAACAAGTTGAATACTTGATGTTTTTTGCTTGGTTTACTAAATTTCAGAGAATAAGACCCAAAAGTGCTCTATTAGGCGATGTTTCTTATATTACTGGTGCAATTGATGAGACTAGCTTCATACTACTATCTTCAATATTACGTAAAAGTTATGAAGAGAAAAACTGGGTTGTGGTGCATGCAGGCATGATCGCATTTGATGAATTGCTTCAATTAGTCGGCTATGCAAAAGAGATCTGCTACGATGAGAATATTGAGTTTATTTTAAGCCGGCTCTTCAGTGACGAGAGAATCAAGCTACTTTCGGATATACCCAAACATGCCTACAAACATACAGTACAGTATATGAAAAGTTGTGTTGACCTTACCCACACAGCAATGAAACTGTTTGAACAATATGATGAAGAAAAATCTCTCATTATAACCAAAAAAACAAAGAAAAAACAACATAATATTTCAGAAGCTGAAATTGAGAACTTAGTGCAAAGTCAAGGAATTGATAGGGATGAAGCTTTGGAAATATTGCAACCGTCGTTCAGAGAACATGAGGTCAGTTTTGCTAAGATTCAAAGACAGTATTTTTGTGAGTCAACGATTGAGACATATATTAATTGTTTGCAAAGATTTCAAGAGCTGGAGGACTCTGATATTAAAAAAGGTATATCATTTCTGCATCGTGTGATAACTCGAGAATCTGAAGAAGCTCTATTGTTTAGAATTGATTTTATTGTTCTGCTTCGGAATATGCTATCAACAGGTGGAATCTCAAGAAGAAGTAGGGTCAGGAAGCATGTCGAATCATTTTCCAATTTTTTTTTATACAGATTGAAAAAAAAGTTGAAAGATTCAAGTTCATGGTTTATTGCTCTATTATTTCCTCTATTGCACAACAGTGACATCGGATATTTCCAAAAATATGGGGAAAGAAAAGATCAAGAAAAATATGGTTTATATGCTGTTCCGCCAAGTGAGTTCAGGCACATCGAGGATGAGGAGCAATTGCCAGATTCTATTTTAGCAGATATCCAGCATGGCCTTTTAACATCTGCTCTTATTGACAGTGGAAAAATCGACCTTCTCACCACCTTAATAGAACATATGTCAAACTCACTAAAAAACTTCAGAGTGTTTTTGTCTTTAAATGTGAAGAAGGGAAATGAGTCACTCAACCCACCTAATGAACTTTTAACTTGGGTAGAGTCAGACGAACCAAGTCCATTATTAGTGGATGGTGATTTCAGAGCCCTATTGCAATTGGTTGGCTATCACATTCCAGAATCTGCTAACGATAGTTGTTACCTTGTAGGCTCCGTAGATGTTCCAGTCCTTGAACAGTCCCTGCAAACTATCCAGAAATACTTATCAACCCCATTTGAGACCAGAAATGGATTTCCGTCTTCGTCTTATCTAATTAGGCCCCGAGTCCAAAATATCGATAGTTTCAAAGAGGATGGAACTTATGAAGAGGATAATAGTCAATCCTATGAGGGTCCGGGTATTGTTTCTGACAATGACGTAAATGAATGGGGTGAGGACAGTTATTTCAACGATTTGGGTAATGAGATGATAGAAAAGATAGAAGGAAGAACGCTCGAAAAAGGTTTGGCTAAAGCAAAAAAGTCCAGAAAGTCCCGGAAGATTGAGAGAAAGACTACATCCAAGAGACGAAAAATCAGATCAAATATTCCCCTGTTTGATACGAATGAGCCAGAAAAAGTTCATTCCGGGAAAGCGAGACAATTTGTCCCAAGCAAAGAATATATAAGTGATTCGGATGACGGCGAGGATTACGTGAATCCTATTTTTTTCGAAAATGAAATGTACATGCGATTCTTATTGGACAGATACTCTGGTCAGCTCACGGAAGACAAATATTCTCTATTTGGGAAGTTTGCTGCTGAAAGAATGAACAACGGGGGTCAAATCATATCTGATTTCACTAATCTGTTTAATGGTGAAGTGCCCACTGTTGACTTCTTGGCACAACGCACTCAATCGAGCAGCGGCCCCGATAGATCGCTTATTTCACTCTCGAGTCTTATTTCTAAAGAAATTGGCAACTCAAGAGGCAACAACACTTCGGTGGAAATCCAAGGAGCTTCTGTGGGGTATGATTTCCAAGAAGACCAAGAAGAGTATTCTTCGCCCACCAGTTCCTCAAAAAATATCGAGAAAAACCCTACGGAGAATTTCAATATGGAAGAGTCTATGAGGGAAGAGGAAGAATTCAACGAACCGTTAATATCCAGAAAGAGGCAGAAGATTATTATACAAGATGACGATGATTGAAAACAGAGGATATAGAACTTAAGTTAGCTCTTTATAAAGCACTAAATAATGGTTATATTTCACAGTGATTTTGATCTTCGCCATGGATTGCTTCGAAAATGGTTTGGGCACTACTTACAATCATCATTGTTGCCCCAAAAATGATGCTCAAAATATGTGGCGATTTACTTTTAAATGAAGATTTCTCCCTTCTTAACAATAAATTAGTCAAAGGAGGTAGTATGTATGCCATTATACTCGCCGTTGTTGCCCCAATCAATTCAAAAAGTGCACCAAGATTGCATGTAGTTAATGACACAGACATAGTACCAAATACCAAAACTGTTGTAATAATGAAGTGTAGTTTTGTAGAAAGAATAGCAGGTTCACAATTAGTTGATATTTGCTTTTGAAAACAAGTAGAGATGACGTCACGTAAAACAAAAATCTCCAGAGGAAAAGTCGTTAGCATGTTGAAACCAAAGCAGAGCCTGGCAATGTTGATAGTTTTGTCATTCACGGGAAAGTTATTCAGAATGTTACCTTTGGTCTTCATTCCGAAAACTCCGAAACCAGAATATCCCATTAGCATGCAAAATATTACTGATACAACGGAACTTATATGCGTCAGTTTAGAAAACTTCTGAATACTCCTATTCTTCATGGACAAAAATATAAAGCTTGTATTATGATGGCACACCAATGCGAATGAAATTACAGAAACGCCACGGAAAAATCTGGGAGTGACGAAAATGTTTTCAATTGAAAGACCTTCACTCTTTAAGGCCGAGTTTAACATTGGTCCACGTATGATGACGCTAAATACTATCACAACCATGCTGACTAGAGCCAGAAAAGAGGCTTTGGATAACGCAGCAATATTTCTCTGCAAAGACAGGGGATAAGAGATAAAAAATGTAACCAAACTGATAATCACGTTTCTTCTGAGGAAGAAGCTATTTGAATGAAAAAGTGATCGGAGTACGTGAGGGACGGTATCTCCAATAATGATGCAAAATCCAATACAACCACCAAAGGCAAATAGGCCGTTGGTTACCAAAATTAAGATCTTACCCTTCCTACCCATAACAGATTGGATGGTGTCCTGGTAGGTTTGAGTTCCCGTAAGAACAAGATTTATTGCGATTAATCTAAGAGTCCAATCCACCAGAAATCCTAAGAGGAAATAAGCGACGAGGCCACCGATTATTCCACAATTTTTCAGTGCAAATGGTTGACTGATAACCCCAGCACCAAGAATGCTATTTGCCATGTTCATAAACGCCCACCGCATGGTAGATTTATTCTCGTTTTCTCTTAATACATCCCGTACAAGTGGATCCTCTGAAAGAACGACATTAACATCATAATCAGGTATCCCAATGGTATTATCCAAGTCAAATACACCATTCTCTATACTGTCTTCTATGAGTTTTGTCTTATTGGTAAAGTTAGACATTTCGAACTGAACATCAGGAATATTCATATCATCCTTCCCATCACCATCATCTCCTTCATCATCCAAGGCTGCATAGTCCTTGGGAGCCATTTAAAATATTAAAAGACAGTCTTGCGGATAGAGGAGACACTTTTAAAGCATGCTCATGATAAAGAATTACATTTAGTTTTAAAATTAGTAAATAAGATTGTCTGACCGTATCATATCAGTTGAAGATCACAACGCGAAAAATCGCATACGCGCACGTGACAGCAACCATTTCATGTAAGATTCAACGAGTTAATGATTGCTCTTCTCGAGCGTCATCGAATTGATCTTCTTTATTTGACAGGTTACTCGATGAACTGTTAAGTTCGTCATTGCCGGCTTCAGTTAGGCGTCTCAGATCCTCATTTGTAACACCATTTTTAGAAGCGAGGTTTGCTTCGGGCATAATCTGGTTGGTAGCATGAAAGGAAATGTCTCCTTCCCCTTCTGTCTTGAGGTCGTTCTTTTTCCGTCCGATATTCAATTGCTCGGTACTGTTGGGATTATTAACGTCGGGAAGATTCGAGTTATTCTCGGAATCCGTAAGTGGTATCATTGAAACCGAATCAACTTCGGACAAAGTTGTCTCTCCATTGTCGAACTCTGATTCAATTTCGTTTGCGTAGTTTCCTAACCCAATCTGATCGTTTGCATCTGTGACTGCTTCTTTAGAAATCTCAGTCTTTTTGGCATTCTCAATATCATCGTGTACCTGCCTTTCTTTTTCATTTTCTTCCTCATCACATTCTACTCCATCATCGTCTTCGTCATCATATTCCTTCCTAAGTGTGAAGGAATCTTCTGTGGTGACCTCCTTAAGCGCATATGTGTCATGAGTTTTAACTGACGAGGTATCGGTATCACTTTCCTGTGGGCTGACGGGACCAAACCTGGAAGCTATGGAATCATTCACAGACCATATGCCGATGTAGGTCCAATGCAACATAGCACGAAGCTTACATAGCTGAAGCCATGCTTGTTGTATGTTGGTAGTTGAATTGGCGAGTGCCGTAGGAAGTTTACTGTCGGAGGCTGATTCGGAATCAGCATGTGCCGCCTTATCCTCTTTTCTCACAGGTTTGAAACTCTGAGTGATTTTGGAGTATTTATCAGATTCACCATTTGCTATGCTACTTAAGCTGATCTTTTCTAGATTCCAGGCTCCTATCTTAAGCGATCTCAAGAAAGCAAAAATTTCACAAGTTTGTCTGAGCTTTAACACACAGTAGTTGCAAAGAGGAAAGCTGTTTGTAACAATGAGGGATCCATCATCTGCTTTAGTCATTGTTTTCAGTACATGCATTCGAGCATGCTCTATAACATCCCTTCGTGATTCTCCACAAAACGAACATTTTTCATAAACAGCAATAGGGGGGGAATCAGCAGGAAAATTGAAAAGATGAAGGTCTTTGTTGATTGTTCCTCCAGGAGAGGCAAAGGCATTGCTCTTCAGATGGGGTGACGCATTACCAAACTGATACGTTTCGTTCAAGCCGCTCAAAGGTTCCACTGACACAAGCCCATCCATCATGAGGGACATAAGAGTTCTTCTTACAATCCATCCTAATCCACTGGCATTGTCTATTCTCAAAATGGGCTGTATCTCATCATGAACTATTCTCCGTAATAGGTGTGATTCTGAAGCTGAATCTTTTATACCCTGACAATGAGGGAGTACAGCAATGAATTTAAGGAATTCCTGAAAGAGACTCAAGTCGTACCTTATGGATGACACGTTTGGTGAATATATAGGATCAATGTGATATTCTGAAGGCCAATCGGACTTTCTTTCGGTATGATCCTTGACGGAAGTACTTGATGGCATTGAATTATCATTTATTATGACAGACCCTCTATAATTCTTTGTATGGGGTGGATTTGCATCCTCGAGATTTTGCAAAACCTTCTTCAGATTTTTCAGTTGAAGAGTTAATGTATCTAGTATAGAATCTTTTTCCTTTAATTGCTCTATCAATTTGTTATTTTTAATCTCTGTGGCGTGACTTTCCCTTCTAGCTGTTGCTACCATATTATTTGCTTCGTCAAAGAGGGACGCAGTCAGATCTTCGACCTCTTTATTGAGCTCATCAACGGCTTTCTCGGCCGTTAATCGGAGTTCCCTTTCGCCATCTACTTGTTTTTGTAACTCTTTGATCAGAAAATCTTTCTCAATCACCGAGCTTTTAAGGGACTCCAATTCTTCACTAACTTTACTAGATTGCTGAGCAGATGCATTCTGGAGTTGTATCGTTCTCCTTGCTTGGTTCAATTTTTCCTCCAATTGTGATTGCTTATCTATACTTTCAATTAGCTGTGTTGAAAGTGACGCTATTTGGCCAGAAATTCGCTTAGATTCTTCAGATTCTGCCATTACTTAAGAATTTCGTCAGGAAAGGCTAGCTGAAACTCAAGGTAGATGTCTGTAACCTGTTTCAATTTGACTTCATGTTGTCACCAACTAGCTTATTACGTCGTTTGGAAAAATGATCAACATTTGTAGGGTAACAGATATCCTGTTTTTCAACATAAAATTTTATGTACATCTTGAATGCTATATAAGCTCTAGTTTCTTATGCCTACGTAACTCAATCGGTTTCTGTAATGACGCCGCCATTATGCTGATCAAGTTTGGGTTTTGCCAGTCGTTCGGGTCCTGCCAGTGATTCGGTGTCGGCTACTTTTAGCAAATCTGATCGAGTGTCGGCAGTCACATTATTATCCTCATCTTCTTCATCGCCGAAAAAGCGTAGCTTATTGCCAGATGGCAGCTCCGTATTTGTTTTCCTTCTTCGTGCTCTTAACCGTTCCCTGTGTTCTGCCGAAGAAGAGTCTCGCTTTTCTGGAGAAAACTCACTTCCCCGTAACTCATTTAATAAGGCCTTCGCTCGATCTCCAATAACTTCTTGAGCAGAGTCAGATTCTCTTTGTGATTTTGAAGGGGAATAAGAATCTTGTTCCTCAATAGGAGCATCAGCAACCCCTGGTGTTGGCGACTGATCCAAAACAGCGTTCGGAGTTTTCATAGTATTTTCCGGCGAATATATCATAGTATCATCACCGTTGTCAATATCTTGCATCAAGTGATCTGTCGCATCTTTGTCAGCGGTGAGCTTTTTTCTAATCATTGCACGCTTTCTGGCTGAAGAGGGATCAGATTTGGTGGGACCAGCGTTTTTCAGTTGATCCAATAACTTATCCATCATTGCACGCCTATCTTCGGAGCCTTTACTATCACCAGAATCGGAATTGGTTTCATTTTGCACAGCTTCCTGTTCTTTGAGTCTTTTCTGCTGTTCTTCGATCATCTTCTTATGCCTCTCGTATATTCTTTCTTCCTCTTCGGCCTTGATATTTTGAGTTTGAGCTCTTTTGTATTCAGCAATGAAATCGGCGAACTTTTTGAAAAAAGAATTCTTTGCAAATTTATCACCAGAATCCTCACCGTATCTTTGCATTAGCCCTTCAAATTCCATAATGGAAAGTCGAACCTCTTCATCGAGTAAATCACTTTTCTTCCGTGCCTCAGGAAGAGCAGGAAGAACCTTACTTAAGACTCTATCGGAGGGGTGAAATTTCGACGAGTCGCTCAAGTTGCCGATTTCTATGGATCTTTCCACATTAATTATTGATTGGCAAAACTCCATACAATCGGAAACAAGTTGGTCAATTGAGACTTTTGTAACTTCGATGACAGGCTGTAGTTCTGTCAGAAAATCATTGAATGACGGATAATTCTCCCTTACAATTTTTTCGACATAATTCAAAAATGTCATATTATTATTGGTATCCTTAATAAATGTTAGTCTCTGTAAAGTGGATAACTTGAAACCTTGTGCTTGTTTGTTCGTGTCGTTCATGTAATTACCTACAGCCAAAATGACGTTGAAAACATTCTTCAATCCGTTAGATTTTTCGACAGCAGCAACAGCCTTATCGACTTTTCTCAATTTTGATATTAAATCACTGTATTCGCGTTCAAATGAAGTGACAAGTTTCAAGGCTCTCATACGCGACCCCCAATAAGGTTGAAGATTAAACATTAGTTGCAAATACAGTTGATCGGCTCTTTGTAAATCTGTAGGATCTTTTTCAGGTGGTTTCACATCCTTGGCTGATTTGACACCTTCCCAATCAATCGAATAAGGAGCGTAGTTCTTTGCCAAGTTTGTTGACACCTCAATTATCTCAGACTTTGATAAGAAATCGATAACGCTTGGAGTATTCAAAAGTTCTCTGTCGCATTTCAGTATCTTTGAAATCAAGTCATCAACGGTCAGCTGCGAGAAC
Source organism: Zygotorulaspora mrakii (assembly GCF_013402915.1). Taxonomy (NCBI): domain Eukaryota; kingdom Fungi; phylum Ascomycota; class Saccharomycetes; order Saccharomycetales; family Saccharomycetaceae; genus Zygotorulaspora; species Zygotorulaspora mrakii. The sequence continues at coordinate 196,991 of NC_050719.1, forward strand.
ATGTGCAAGTTTATACCAAATTGCTGTGAAATGTCATGCGAAAGGAAAGAAATCTTCTGCAGGTCGTCTTTTTTTCTGGATTTTAAAGACTTGATCTCTCTTGCCACAAATGCCTTTTCCAGATCAGCAAGAACACCCTTTTCATATAAATCTCCAGCAAATTTTTCTGCCTCTCCTGAAGACCAGATGGAGTTGTCTGTTGCATCCAGCTTTTCCCAATGCAGTTGTTTGAGCCGCTTTTGTGGGCGAGGATAGCTCGAAAACAAAGAAGGAGACTGTGGTAATAAGGGAGAAGGAATCGCCGTTCTGCTACTGCTTTTCTGACCCATCATAGGAAAAGGTGGCGGTGGTGGTGGAGATGGAGATTGCAAACGTGGAGTCAGAGAAGGAGGCAAAGGCGGCGGAGGAAGAGCATCGCCATTTGGCCCTTTGGAGAACAGAAGAGGAGGGGGGGGAGGAGGTGGTGGTGGTGGCGGGATTGTAGCTCCCACGGGATCTTTTTCCTCTTTGTTGTCCGTGGTGAGCAAAGAAGGAAGTGGAGGCGGAGGAGGTGGTGGAGGCGGTGGCGGAGCTTGCGCATGCGCAGAGTCTAATTTTTCATTAACACTTTCCGATGACAAAGGACTCCTTTTCTCGTTCTCTGAAGATGTGGTAGATTTATTGGAGAAAGGTTTCTTTCCATCGGCTGAATCTATGGTCGCCGCAACAGCATTCTGTAAGTGCGACTTTTCTGTTGAGCTTGATTTGGGTTCTTTTTCGTTATCTTCAAGAGGTTCAGCCTTAGATACCCTTTTAGAAAGCTCATCCAAAAATGGTGCAGAGACGCTAGACCTTTTCATTCGTGCGGCAAATGACTTTTGATGAGGCTTCAAATTGTTCAAGCTTGAGACAGGTGAACTAAATTCGTTCTGACCTGTTCCATACCTTTGAGATAGTGTTTCGAGAAATGAGTTTCCTGATTGACCAGAATATGTGCTGCTCTGATCGGCAATTGTCCTTGATTCTTCTAGACCATCCTCTTCGCTCGAGGACGAGGAATAATCTTGGACATTGCCCTCTACTATATGGCTTTTTAATTCCGCTAATTCATCCGCAATTCTGTTCATTTCATCTAACTTTCGCTGGAAGGCCTTAGGGTCGAGAGTCGAGTGTATATTATCGCTGCAACTTTTATCAGACCGAGAATTTATATCTGAAAAGTCATCTAAATTCAGTTCCAATCCATAGTTCTTATATTGAGTCTCCAGCTCCTTCAATCTTTTAAGCGCTTGGTTTTTCTTCTCGTTAAATAGTTCATTAACTCTTTCTTCCACATTAAACTTAGAAACATCATTCGTTTCTCTCTGAATGTCACCTAAGGCCTTTCTTAGTTCATTCAACTTATGGACGCTTTGTTCTTTATGTACCTTGAACTGTGTGCCTTTTTGAATCTCCACAGGCGCCTGTAATACTTTGGCCTTATGATCCGCGAAGTTAGTCATTTCAAGTTCTCTTGCTTGTGATTCAATGTCTTCCATTCGAGATCGCAGTTGTTCGAGTCTCTTATTAGGCTGTAAAGTGATTCCAAATCTCTTTGAGTCAGTACTTATATCTTTTTTGGTTTTTTGCAAACCTTCTTGAAGTACCCGTTGGATGCTTGTTTGTCTTTCTGGATCTAGAGTGCCTGGAACGTTGGATCTGACCTGCCTGTCCTTCGAGCTTTCAGTTTCTCCTGTTCTGGAATTGAATAAAGTCAACATTTTACGAAGCTCAACCTCGTGTTCATGCTTTTCTAAAAGATGTTTTTTCTTCAATTCTTCTAACTCTGATTGTAATTGTCGCGTTACTCTCTGCGTTTTGGCCAAAATGTTGTCCCTTTCTTGCAATTCAACCTCAAGTTGACCTACAAGACCATTTCCCGCAGCACTCAACTTTTGGCTTAAAATATCTCGTTCTGCTTGTGCTTCTTCCAGCTTTTTGGTCAATGTCCTGCTCTCCAGAATTGCACGACGCGCTACTTCATCGGTTTGCATTGAATCGTAAAGTCGCTGAATAGCCATGTTCATCCCTGAATTATCATCTGTTGAAGAAGCACTTATATTGGTTACTAAAGAATCCATGAGCTTAAGCTGCTTAGATAGTTTTGTTGGATCTTCTTTGTTTTCTATTAGCCTCGCACTCGAGAGGAATAAGTGTTTGACCAATGTGTTCAACAGCCTTTCATTCTCAGTTCCCTTACAGTGGTCAGAAAGCTTTTGAAGAATCTGCACGGAATCTTGCATATTTATGTCGTGAGTATCATTCTCCGCTTCTAATGCTAAATTGAGGTCATCAAGTTTAGCGTTTTCGTAATAGTTTATTTGCTCAGTGAGCTTATCATAATCAAAAACTTTTAGCTTATTCATAATTCTTATGAAGCCTGCATTCTCTAAGCGAGTTCTTAATAGGATTCTCTGATTTAAAACGTCCGTACCATTGCAAAGATGATTTATGAAAACCATTGTCCACTGAGCATACTCTAAAATGGCATTCTCACCTCCAGATGATTTGAAATCATCAGATGCTCCCACTAGCGATCCCATTTTACCTCGACCTTCTAAAGTCTTTTCCACAGAAAACATCCAAGCTTGTACTACCTTGAACATGCTTTCCGAAGTGAAATGTGAAAAGTGCTGCGGTAAATTCTTCATATATTGTACCATATGCAAGTTCTCGCCGACTTTGAATTTCTTGTCCAGAGCATTTAGAACAGCTTCAAACCTTGCTTTATTCTTACTTTCCAACATGCATACAAATATTTCAGTAGCCATTTTTCTTGTGGCAAGCCTTACTGAAAATAAAGCATTTGCAACAGTATCAGCCATGATAGAATGATGTGAAAATTCTTGTAAACCTTGAGCAAGCATGGAAAGAACCCTAAAACACTTGAAAAATGAATTCTCCTTGTCAAGCGTGTCTGAATTCAAAGATGAATTTGGAGCCGTTTTGTATATTGATGTCATTAATACATTTGCCATAGCTATGTGGCCCTGATGCTCTAAAAAAATGGCAACCCAGTCCAACTGTTCTGTTCGTAAAGTAACCCACAAATCATTCATTTCGTCTTTTGATAGCTTATCAGCTATCAGTTTTTTGACATAATGAATTGGTGGTCTATTAATTTTATCTGACAATAAAGTTGAGCTAGTGGAATTTTTCTCTGCCAACTCATAAAAACTGTTGCTGTTACTGGTCGATATTTGATTTGACGCAAAATTGTTTTTTTTGCTAGGTTTTGCCAACGGTACATTACTATTATCGAAAACTACCGATGATCTAGACGATGTGATATTAAGATTTCCTGAACTTGCGGTTAGGTCTATGCTTGTCTTAGGGACTGACGGGTGAGAGCCACCGTTCTTGGCTAGCATTTTCTTCAATTCACTTTGAAGATCCTGTTTAACGATTAACCACTTCTTGTCGATATCGTAACTCATAAGTTCGTGTTGCTTTTGGGGCGACAGGGATTGGAAGATATTTCTTTTATACATGATGTCTTCAAACAAGCTCTCAATCTCATGAGTATCCTTAGGCATGTCTAGCTTTATTACGCCATCCGAAGTCATAAATCTAGCCAAATTAGAGGTAGAGGGCTGTGATATTATACTGCTAGAGGAGAAGCTTTGATTAGTTGGTTGTCTAGATAGGCCCGAATGACCTGTCAAAATAGATGTTTGGTTGGAAGATCTTCTAGAGTGCGTGTGTTTTGCATTAGGCGGTACCGAAGGAGATCTCGATCGGTAATCTGAAGGTTCATTCGATGCCTTGCTGTTGATATACTGTGATATATTTTGTGTATTCAATGTATTTTTCTTGTTGAGAGGTCTAAGATCGTTAGCATTCGTTACTCGACTTGGTACCACAACTTTTTTCGGTGAAGAAATATCTGACGGCTCTATTCGTTGTTGAGCCCCATTAGAGGAAGTAGAAGTATTCGTCAATCTCTTGAGATTGCTCAAAATCCCCGATCCAGTATTGGAAGTATTGCTTGAACTATTGTCATTGCCACTGTTATTACTACCGCTGGAACCCTTTGTTGATGTGCCTCTTTTCATCTCGATAGAGGTAACGGTCTAGGGGCAAATGCCAGGGCAAAGTGGTCGTTCAGTCCGGCTATTGAAAGACCTTGGCCAATAGATAGATCAAATCACTCTAGTATTGACTGTTCTCTTTAATTGTATTTTTTTTTTTTGATATAAAATGAGGTTTATACCAGCGAGATATTCCCTTATTGTTTTCGAACTACGGAAAGTCGTGAAAAATAATATGCCCATGATAGTAGAATTGCAGGATAAATCACCAGACTTGATGAGTTTGATGAAGAAAAAAAGGCTGGCCTTTTGACATCGTACTGTAGACATCTAATTGAATAAGTGAAATTGGAGATTAATTTTGAAGTACATTTAAATAATATTAAAAAGAAAAATACGAACGACCTTTAAATACAGTATAAAAGAAAATATGCTATGCTACAACGTTCCAAAATTTGTCCCAAAACGTTTTTGGACCAGGTTCATCCCAGATGACGGCTTCAATATCTCTTCTATCCGTATCGATATCGACGTCCTCAATCCTTCTGATAAATCTACACCTGTAAATTATTTGAAATAAGACCCAAACGAATATGAAAAGGAAAACCGAAATATATGCGGCTACGAAATCCACACCTGAGAAGACTGGTGCAAAAGAAGTAAAACCTTGAATGATAATAATAATGACCATGAAGAATATTGCGTAGTAGGCCAAATAAGGCATGAAATGTGCTTTGTAGGGCAAATCGTCTCGAGAAATACCTTGGAACTTCAGTGCTTGCATAAATCTAACATGGCAAAAGGAAATGAAAAGCCATGCGAAAAAGCCCGCAATGGCGGTAATATTTAACAGCCAGTTGAATGCATTCTCACCACCAGTAGTAGTTTCCATATATGCTAGAGCACCAAATAATGCTGTAAAAACCACTGCAACGTATGGAACACCGTGTCTGTTAACTCTGTTGAAGATTTTTGGCGCTAGACCATTTTTCGCAAGTCCCAGCATGATACGAGATCCAATATAAATGTTTGAATTACCAGCGGAAATGATGGTACTTAAAATAACAGCATTGAAAATATGAGGCAAAACTGGGGTTCCAGAGTTTTGAATTGCGATAATAAAAGGAGATGCTGATGCGTATTGATCGCTATCCAATTTTGGGTCATTAAAAGGTACTAATAGACCAACGAAGAATAGGGAAAGAATGTAAAAGAATAAAATTCGAAAAATAACTTTCTTGATGGCTCTTGGAACGGATTTTCTTGGGTTGGCAGCCTCACCTGCCGTGATACCAACCAATTCCGTACCTTGATAAGTAAATGCAGCATTGATAAGAGAAGAGACCCAGCCTAAAAATCTCCCTTCACTTTTCTCGGAGGAGATAATACCTGGCCCCCAAGGACCTGGATTCCTCCAGTAACGGAAACCGATTGGACCAGTAACGCCAGCCCCACACACAATACAAAGACCGAAAATGATAAATCCGACAATTGCAATGACTTTGATAAATGCAATCCAAAATTCAAATTCACCATAGTATTTGACCGGAAACATGTTCATGAATGTAAGGAGCACCCAAAATATACTGATCCACGCAGCCATTGGCACAGCACTAGTCCAGAAATCTATGATTTGCCCCACAACTGACAGCTCCAATGCAAATGTAATAGCCCAAGAAAACCAGTACATGTAACCATTTGCCGCTCCGAAAGCCGGCGACAGAAACCTGTACGAGAATACAGTGAACGATGAAGTAACCGGTATGAACGTCGCCATTTCTCCTAAAGACTGTACCACCGAGTACGCAATTGTACCCATAAACATGTACGCGATCAAGGAACCAACCGGGCCCGCGTTCTCCAGCGGAGCGCTGATACCAATGAAGAGACCGGTGCCGATAGTACCACCCAGCGCGATCATCCCGATGTGTCTCTGCTTCAGCTCTCTCTTGACCTCCGCATTCGTCACCTTTCCTTCCTCCAGGTTTCCGTCATCGCCCTCTAGCTCACTCAGCGGTGACACACTGCCATTTTCCGGCTCCGGCGAGCCGTACAGATCTATCTTGGACGCCCCATTGCTCGAGCTGTCTGCCTTGCCTGTTACAAACGAGTGCTTCCGCCTGTATGCTTTGCCTTGCGAACTCGAATTGTTCGACGACAAATCCCCCTCTTCTATCGCTCCGTTGTAATCCTGAAGCTCATACACCGTTTCCCCCATTTTATCAGTGCCAGACATTTCACCTTACAATATTGGCCACTGATCCGATCACAATGTTATCCGAAGTACAAAATCCTAGCTCAGATCAGTCTACTTTGATTATTACACTGTTATATATACAAATAAGGACATCTGCTATGTTCCTGCCAAAAAAGAAAAAAATAAAAAAAAAAACAATAATCAAAAATGGATGATGTAGATTGGGAGTATTCCATTCTCAAGAGCTGCAAGACTAATGAAATGCGAGCGATAAGGCCAAATGATTATCATTTTTCAAGAGAACGGAGCGAAAAAAAATGCATAAAAAAAAGACGTACGCACAAGATTGCAGCCCAAGCAAGCCTGCAACTCCTAAAATGCGAACCTACCCTTAGAAACCCGGGGAGTTCAACGACACTTTTCCGCTGCACTAGTCACGGGAGATGATTCCCTCGGTATCAAATGTGACTAGTCCAACTGATCATCCTCACAAGACTCACTCGAGGATACCAATAGATGCCACCCAGCTCTATAAGGCGCTTGAGAGGGATAAAAGCAGATTCGCACATTGCAGAATGCCGTGAAAGGCCAATTTTCACAATTTGCGTGTCAAATATCGCCTCTTCGCAGAAACTTTTTCAGGAAGCTTCTTTTTTGCTCTTTAAGGAAACATGCAGCGAACAATCAAATAACTTTAACCGGAAAAACTTTTTCCCCTGAAGCTAGAAAGCAACCAAACGCAACCAAACGCAACGCAAATTGGAAGTGCGGCATTAGGCCTTGGACTTGGTGGATGGGGCCGTACAAGTCCTACACAAAATGCGGGCTGTGCCGGCTCGGAGTGAACGCAAATGCGAGCAGATGGCCTGAAAAGAGCCTTGCGAGGCCCCAAGTGAGGGTCCCACACTGAGTGTATATTACCAGCAGCGCCCCTCCTGAAAGAAGCGCTCGAGCGGCGGGGCTTGTTTCTTTTCGAAAAAGAAAGACGGAAAAGTGCATAGAAGAACAAAAAAGTAGAGCCAATTTCCGCTTTCTAGCGGGAAGAGATGAGGAAACAGAAGGTGTCAGTGGAGGAGGCGGTGATGACGGATCTCATGGCAGCTTTGTTGCTTGTAGCATTGCAGGAATGAGATGAGATTGATACCGTTGCACACTTCAAGTTGTGTGTTCACCACTTCAGAGCTAGAAGAGATCGACGGGATCTTCAGAAGACGTCAAAGCTGAGAGAGCTGGGAGCGAGGGACATGGCAACGGATGAAGAGATCTATAGGATCAAGTCGATGCAAGATGAGAAAAAGTCGTTGGGCGAAAAAGTGTCAAGTAAGGAGGAAAAATTTGCGACAGTAGCGCTGAGCAGGTCTTCCGCAATCAACAGCCAGAACACGGACATAGAGGAGGCCGGTGGTGAGGACGTGGATCCCGAGGAAGGGCATTACAGGGACACCAAAGTCAAGAGGGCATTGAAGCAGAGACACCTTGGAATGATTGCTCTTGGGGGCACTATTGGAACTGGTCTTTTTGTCGGTATAGCGACGCCTCTGCACAACGCGGGACCCGTGGGGACCTTGATTGCGTATCTGTTCATGGGTACGGTGGTGTATTTCGTCACGCAGTCGCTGGGGGAAATGGCAACGTTCATACCGGTGACGTCGTCGATCACGGTATTTTCCCGGAACTTTCTCTCGCCAGCCTTCGGTGTGGCCAACGGCTACATGTATTGGTTTAACTGGGCGATCACGTTTGCCGTTGAAATATCGGTTGTGGGACAAGTTATCCAGTATTGGACCATGAGCGTACCTTTGGGAGCATGGATTGCAATCTTTTGGGTCTTTGTTTCGCTTTTAAACTTTTTCCCAGTTAAAGTTTACGGTGAAATTGAATTTTGGGTTGCGTTTGTTAAAGTTGTGGCCATTGTTGGTTATTTGATATATGCGTTGGTCATTGTCTGCGGTGGCTCTAGTGAGGGTCCGATCGGGTTCCGCTATTGGAGGAATCCTGGACCTTGGGGGCCCGGCATTATTACCTCGAAAACGGGCGAAGGGAGATTTTTAGGTTGGGTTTCTTCCTTAATTAATGCTGCATTCACCTATCAAGGAACAGAGTTGGTTGGTATCACGGCTGGTGAGGCTGACAATCCAAGAAAATCTGTTCCAAAGGCTATCAACAATGTCGTACTCAGAATTGCTTTGTTCTACATTTTGTCGATTTTCTTTGTAGGTCTACTGGTACCTTACAATGATCCAAGGTTGTCCGATTCCTCTGCTATAATTGCAGCATCGCCTTTTGTTATCTCCATTGAAAATGCCGGTACAAGAGCTCTACCCGATATTTTTAATGCAGTGGTTATGATCACGATCATTTCAGCAGCAAACTCAAACGTTTATGTCGGATCTCGTGTGTTATATGCTTTGGCACAAAGTGGCAATGCTCCAAAACAGTTTTCTTATGTCACAAAACAGGGTGTTCCCTATTTGGGCGTAATTGCAACTATGCTTCTCGGTCTACTTGCATTTTTAGTTGTCAACAACAATGCCAACACAGCGTTCAATTGGCTAATAAATATCTCCACTCTGGCTGGTTTATGTGCATGGCTATTTATATCGTTTGCGCATATAAGGTTCATGCAAGCACTAAAGTATCGCGGTATATCCCGTGACGATTTGCCTTTTAAAGCTAAATTTATGCCTTGGGGTGCATATTATGCTGCTTTCTTTGTTACAATAATTATTTTTATCCAGGGTTTCACTGCATTTTCACCTCATTTCGATGTATCAGAGTTTTTTACAGCCTACATTTCATTGATCCTCCTGGTAGTCCTTTTCTTGGGTTGCCAATTGTACTATAGATGCAGATTTATTTGGAAGGTTGAAGATATTGACATCGATAGCGATAGACGAGAAGTTGAAGCCATTGTTTGGGAAGATGAAGAACCTAAAAAATTCTGGCAAAAACTCTGGGCTGTAATCGGCTAAATGCGTAATCCACCTATGTTGATGGATTTCCATCATTGGCTTTGCTATAAGATGCAAATGTAGTCTTTGATGTCTGATAAAGATCGATTCATATCGAATTCTAAAATAAATGTACTAAAAGTCTTGGATTAATAAATAGAGTGTAGATAGAGTTAAAAAATTAATGGAAATATGGTAGAATAGCACACATTGGCTACCTGACAGATGACAAAGGGGTCCAAATGTTCACAACGTCAGACTGATAACTGTGAAATGTTATATGTCGCTCATTTGATATCACATATGACGACTTTCTTCATTTAGTGTTGGTTCGGTTTAGTAGCATTTCGCGCTGAGGCACCTTTAGCGAAAAGCATGTAGGGCTACTGGTAAATCTGACTATACCAATCATTTGACGGCAGGTTGCAACTACATTGGCGCCCGATTGCAATCTCCGATTGTTCATATAGTACATCTCCTGGTGACAAGAGATCTCGAGCCTCTGGTGCCAACCACACCTTCTATATCACAATGAGTAGCGGGCCAAATGATAATGCCAAGGATCTCAATGATTTAGTGACAAATCGAATGAACCAGGTCCTCCTTAAACACTGTAGCTCACCTAACTTTTCAATTTACAACTGTATTGAGCTACTGTGTAAACATGCAGATAATATTGGAATACACTTTTACCTATGCCAAAAACTGTTGACATTTCCTCACTCTGAATTACAGTTTTATATTCCCCAATTAGTGCAGGTATTATTAACTGTCGAAACAGAATCTATGGCTCTGGAAGAGTTGATACTGGAATTGAAAAACGAGAACCCCCATTTTGCTCTTCTGACTTTTTGGCAATTGCAAGCATTGCTTGCTGATTTATCGACGGACCCTAAATCCTATGGATTTCAAGTAGCTAGAAGAGTTTTGAACAATCTTCACTCTTCTTTATTCAATACAGCTACTGCAGATGACGAAAATAAAATCAAGAGAATAAATGAGAATGTGGGGCCGGGTTTATTATTGGCCTCAATGGTCATGTCATCAATTGCATTACCGCAACTAGGAGGGATGACGAGACCTCTGGTTGATTCACAGGGAAAGAGGCAAAAAGCTTTTGTGTTTAAATTAGCAAAAAATGCAATGAAAGATTTGAGAAAAAATATTACTTTGAAAAATACCATTCTAAATACTAAAAATACTCATGTGCCCTCTAGAAACAAAGATTTAGAGCTCCCAGAATCACCGGTTGATCTCATTGATTCGACGAAAACAAGGGAAGATGCGCTTTTCAAGAAACCAAAACATTTAGAGACTGATTTAAATTTTGATATTGTGGATGACGTGGGAGAGCAATTATTCCAAGATAGAATATCGAATTCTATAAAGTTGCCAAAGAGAAGATCAAAGTATTTGGATGATTCCTACGTGCATAGAACCTATGAATCTGTCTCATTGTCATCGTCCCCAAGACAAAGCATAAGCTCCATGATACAGAGACCAACGTATGGAAGTGCGGTGTATGAGGAGAGCCTTTTAAATGTTGACCAATTTACTAGTTCAATGCCCGACTTACATGATGTACAACCATCTAGGTCGCGTACATCTTTATCTTTTTCAGAGAAGAAATCAGATGATACACGCTCTAACTCTCAGCCGCCTTCACTAGCAGACGGTTTCGTTAAGCTTTCTGCAGTCACTTCAGATCTAGATCGCATACAGGATATGGACGTATCTCAAATGACAACGAAAATGAAGATCAAGATATTGAAAGCAAATTACTTCCGCTGTGAAACCCAGTTTGCCATTGCATTAGAGAGCATCTCTCAAAGATTAGCACAAGTTCCGACGGAAGCTAGATTCAGCGCATTGCGTGCCGAATTATCCTTATTGAATAGTGACTTACCAGCAGAAGTTGATATCCCAACTCTATTACCTCCAAACAGGAAAGGAAAATTACACAGACTTGTATTAATTACGGCAAATGAAGCTCAAGTGTTGAATTCAGCCGAAAAAGTTCCATATTTATTGCTGATAGAGTACCTCAGAGATGATTTCGATTTTGATCCCACCAGTGAAGAAAACCAAGAGATACTCAGACGTAAACCGAATGCAAAAAGTTTCATATTTGACCTAAACGACATAAGCAGGATAAAAAACAGAGGAAGTGAATTTGAGCTCGAGTCAACAATATTGACTTCAACCTCCGAATCAAATACAGTTGCGTCACGTCCAGCAAGCCCGTTAATAAACAACTTCACTTTCCAAGAACCAGCGAAAAAGGGTGGAAAAGAGATGGATTTGGGAGACATGTCAATGATACGGGTTAAAAACCAGACTGATGCAGAAGCATATAGAGAATCGCTCGTGCTCCAGAGTGCAACAAAAATACCTGTAATACCAAGAGATTCTGAGCAAAGAGCACCTGAACTGAGTTTTGTCGCTACCCTAGAAGATGCTATTGTCCCCCGTGCTGAAACAAGAAACTTTCAAGATAAAACAGTTGAACTGGCTAACGAAATGCGTATTTCGGCTGTAATGCTTGCACAGTTGGATAAATCACCACAGGAAATATCTGATACTGCAAATCAAATTCGTGCTAAGATTATTGCTTCGATGAAAGAAGTGCAAGACAAATTCGGATATCGCGATTTAGAGGCAATTCACGGAACCGCAGGTGAACGTAAGTTGGAAAATGATTTGAAAACCGGTGGCATTGATACATCTTATTTAGGAGAAGATTGGATAACCAAGAAGGAGAGAATACGTAAAACGTCTGAATATGGGCATCTTGAGAATTGGGATCTTTGCTCCGTGATTGCAAAATGCGGTGATGACTTGAGACAGGAAGCGTTTGCGTGTCAGATAATTCAAGCAATGGCACAAATTTGGACCAAAGAAAAGGTTGACGTTTGGGTAAAAAAGATGAAAATTTTAATCACAAGCGCCAACACAGGACTTGTAGAGACAATAACGAATGCGATATCTGTACACAGTATCAAAAAATCGCTAACGAAAAAAATGATTGAAGATGGTAACTTGGATGAGAAAGGTGTAATTGCAAGTTTAAATGACCATTTCATTAGAGCATTCGGTGATACAAAAAGCTTCAAATATAAGCGTGCTCAAGATAATTTTGCATCCTCTCTTGCTGCGTATTCGGTGATATGCTATCTATTGCAAATTAAAGATAGGCATAATGGTAATATTATGGTTGACAATGAAGGGCATTTGGTTCACATAGATTTTGGTTTCATGTTATCAAATTCACCCGGTTCGGTCGGATTTGAAGCTGCGCCTTTTAAACTTACCTATGAATATGCAGAGCTGCTAGGCGGTCTCCAAGGTGAACCTTACAGGAAGTTTGTCATGTTAGTGAAGGATGCCTACAAAGCGCTGAGGAAACATGCCGAACAAATAGTCTCCATGTGCGAAATCATGCAAAAAGATAACATGCAGCCCTGCTTTAACGCAGGAGGAGAAACTAGCGTTCAATTGAAACAAAGATTTCATCTCGAATTGTCCGACACTGAGTGTGACGAGTTTGTAGAGAATTATCTCGTTGGTAAATCGCTCGGCAGCATATACACAAGACTTTACGACCAATTTCAACTCACAACCCAAGGTATTTACAGCTAAATGTACAAATTACTGGTACAAGGCCTCAAAGAATTATCGATACATTCTCAACTGTTTATTTAAGACTAAATAACTTCTGATGCACTTCAGTAATCGACTTGTAAAAAAGTGTCATGTGAATTTCACGCGCTTTCGAGTGGGCGAAATCTCCGCTAAAAACTCGCATTCAGTTCGCATCTCATTTGGATGATACATATAGCAACTCAGCATTTTCAGCTTGGAAGCGTTGAAATACGAACTGTCAGTGACAGGCTTACTACCATATCTAATATATTAATTGGTAAGCAGCTTGTGTTTAACCGTTGTTATCTCTTTAGAGTCTTCACATTTTTTTATTTCAAAATTTCTTCAGAAGTTATCGAGCAGTAATGTTGGGGTTAAAGTACAGTGCTAGTACTGCTGGCAATGCTGGCACTATGCTGAGGCTTTTAAAAAAATCAACTTCACTTGGGTGTTTGAGTTCTGTTAGGCGTCATGGTACTTCAGCTGAACCTGATATTTCAAGAGAGGAAGCCATTATTCATGGAGTCAAAGTTGGGGACTTCAAACGAGTTGCAGGCAAGAAAAGCACCGAGAATTTAGACCTTTTGTTACTGGAAGAGGGGATCAAGAAGACCGATGAGTTAACCTCGAGTTTTACAGATTATATGTATAGATTCAATCGATTGCCGGCGGACTTTGGATCCAATCAACTGATTGCCGTGGATGCTGAACTTCAGAAGGAACTAGAGGGTATCTTGGCAAGTTTCGAAGCACCTGTGAAATTTGCTTTTGGCTATGGATCTGGTGTTTTTCAACAGACAGGGTATGTGCAAGGCGTTGATAAGCCACAAATCGATTTAATACTGGGAGTTAGTCATGCGACACATTTCCACTCTTTGAATATGAGACAGAACCCTCAACAGTACTCCAGTTTGAGATACTTTGGCTCGTCTTTCGTATCCCGTTTTCAAGAAGTAGGTGCTGGAGTGTATTTTAATCCATTTGCTGAGATAAATGGGCACGAAGTTAAGTACGGTGTGATATCCATGGAGAAGATATTGAAAGATTTAGCTACATGGGATACTTTTTATATTGCTGGAAGATTACAGAAGCCCGTTAAAATTCTAAAGAATGATCTAAGGGTACAATATTGGAATCAATTGAACTTAAAAGGAGCTGCTAGTTTGGCGAAATATTTCACATTGAAAAAGAATAATGGCGTCTTTGATGAGTTTGAATTTTATAATGAAATTGCGGGACTAAGCTATCTTGGTGATATCAGGTATCAAATAGGTGGCGAACACCCTAATAAAGTGAAAAATATTGTTACAAAAAATTTTGAGAAGTTCCAATATTACTATAAACCAATCTATAAGGATGTTGTTCTAAACAATTCACTGTATTTACCCCAAGGGTTCACACTAGAAAATGCGGGACATTTACTACATGATCGTATCAGTAGTTCAAGCGCCTTGCAGACACTGAAAGGTATTTTCACTGCTGGAATAGCTAAATCCGTCAAATATGCATGGGCAAAAAAGCTCAAGACTTTCAAAAATTAAATTTAAAGATTACTTCTGAGAATCAAATCAAATATGACTATGTTTTTGTTGCCTCCTACCTAAGTAACTATTACCATCATTATCATCACTTCTAGCTACATCTTCATTGAATAACATAAACTTCTCACCTGTAAATAATAGCGCCATGAGCTGTGAGCTTTGCAACTGCTGGGGCGATGGACGAAAGGTCAAAAAGATAAAACGACTTCCTTAGTCACTGAACGTCTCCAGTCGGATGAATGCTAAATATTAGTTGCAAAGACACAGTGCACGGCGTATTTGCACAACCGCTAAGATCATCACTTTAGCCAATGCACTGAAGACATCACAGGAGAACGCACTCTATATTTGAAGTTTTGCTCGAAGAGATGATCCATGACGCACTTATTCTTCCTGGGGTTTCTTTATTCATAACAATTTTCTAGATGAAATCTTCACCGCCAGTCATAATTTATCCGATTTCGAGAGGCAGCACAATATTTCTAACATACCAAGCAGTTTAGATTGCGATACATATCATCTACGTAACGCTGCGAACCGTTTCTTTAATTGTTCAAGATCGTCGCTACCTCCGCTTTCTTTCCTGCGCATAACTTTAACGTCCTTTTTTATGTCTTTTGGTATTTTCAAGTCTCTTTCTAGTGTTTCACTGTTCTTTCTTGGTTTTCTGACCGAGATCGGGTGCTTTGCATCTTCTGTAAATTGATCGTCATTATCAACCGCAACTATCGGCTTGAGCTCCTCAAGCTCTTCCTTGTCTTCCAACTCCTCATCTTCGGTATCGGTCAGTTGCGAGTAGGGTGCTGCATAGGTTCGTGCAATTTCTTTCAAATACATTACTACAAGCTCCTCACCTGGTAAATTGGGGGAGCATTTTTTTACTACTTTTTCAGGAACGCCTATGCCACCATCTAATATTACCTTCACAAAATCTGGGCCAAATTTTAAAGTTAGCAGATCTCTAATCTGGGCCAACTCTTTGACCTCAGGTGCATGAATAGTAGCATACACAAGTGCTCTTACAGCTTCATTGATCCCATCATTCATGTGTTCAGAAATCAAATTTGCCTCATCGGTTATGCTCATTAGAATGCTGACTCTTGCATGCAAAAGCTCGCAGTATAATTCCAAAATTTCAAGCAGTTCAATGTGAACATCGTCGTTTATAAGCGTTTCGACTCTGTAATGAGCTTTTTGCTCCTTCCCATCGTTTAAAAATTGCGCTACTTCCCTCCTATCTTGCTTTGCCAGTGCCTGCTGTTTTTCTTGTACGTACCTGAGTCTCTGGATACACATTTTTAGGCATGTTTTTAGTTTGATCTAGCGTTGTTAATAACTGTTTCAGGGGCCAGTTTGAGAGCTAGAAAATAAACATACATTGAACGGAATCTGCTGGGCCATAGTTATCAAATCCAGCCTTTCTTTTGGACTATTTATGAGCTGTAATCTCTCGGCCCTCTGTTGTATAGGGGAGGAGCATAAATCTTACTGATGGACTTTTTCAGCGCGCTCTGCTTTCACTAGTACAATTATCAGCTAGTTTCAACGGTATAAAGTTACAAAAGAGACATGCTATATACTCAAGTACTTCTCCATTAGATGGTTTGCAAGTCTAGTATTACCACTTTCCTGGTAAATAATAATTGAATTATAGGCGGCATGCTTTTTCAGCTTCTCATCCTCGTAGTCGTTTAGTACCTTATTATAATACTGCACTGCTAAAGACAACAAGCCCAAAAGATGAAAGGCACGTCCAATGTTGTAATCAGCTTCTTGACTCTCCAGGTCTGTGTAAGAACTTATCCTGATTTTGTAGTATTTGAAAAGGTACCTTAAGCCATGCAGGATCTGAAAATGTCTATTGGCAGTTAACCTCTGCATCGAGCGATGCAAGTGAGATAGGCCCATAAGCAAATTGACCATGGGATCATTCGGAGCATCCTGTTCTAACCTGATTAAATACTGCAATGCAGATAAGAACCCCCTGCTAGAATACAGCAATACCGCATAAATGTAGTAGAGATAAGGGGAATTTAGCTTCTGCGGATTGGAAACTTTTTTATTCGTAATTGACGCCTGTCCGTTGACATGCTTCCCATATCTGATGCTATCATATGCTTTCAGTTGTCGCAGAAAAAACTTTTGATGGACTGTTGAACTAACAATACTCAATGCTGTTTGGCCACGAACCAAAGAATACATAAAAAGCTGCAAAACTTTTCTATTGAACTGAAACTGATTTAGTAACCCCCTTAAATTCTCTGTCAGTTCAGTTTCATTTTCCGTTTGCAAAACTATTGCCATTTTCACAAACTTCATCGTTTTTGCTCTTGTAGGGTCCTGAAAGAATACATTCACTTCCTGTGCAGTTTCAATGATACTAAGTCCATCTTCTATGCTTTGATATTTTGTCATTGTTAGGGCGAGTTCCATAAATAACTCAAACCATTGATCATAAGTCAATCCTCTCAGTTCCGTTGCAGATGTGAGAGTCACCCTTTCCTCCATCAAGGGAAGACCATCAAGTAAGTTGTCTCCTTTGGAAAGCTTTGATAGTCTTTCGATTTTGTAATCAATGACTTTATTGAATTTTCTTGTTCTTCTTATAATACCAACAAACTTTTTTGATCGACTTTTGATAAAAAAGTTCTTAACACTCGAGAATACGTCCACTAGATCGGATGCTGTATCTATCCAGAGAAGCTTTTGCTCCTTTTTGCCATCATTTACTCCAATTTTGTACAAAGCCAACTTGTTATACTTATCCAGAACTTTGGCACTTATTCTTTTCTCACGTTCAGACCTTTCCCTTTCAGTATCCTGTGGAGTCCGCTTTTTCTTTGGACCAGCACGCCTAAAGAGACTATCTTCCAAAAGCGGTTTCCCAGACGCATCTTTTTGAACCACATCAGTCCCGTCTGTGTCTTTCTGTCTGTCAGGGGTATTGCTTTCGCTTGCCTGTTTTTTTCGTTGTTCAACGACTTCCATCAATAATCCTTGAAAAATATCGCTATTTC
The DNA here is from genome assembly GCF_013402915.1 of Zygotorulaspora mrakii. Classification (NCBI taxonomy): domain Eukaryota; kingdom Fungi; phylum Ascomycota; class Saccharomycetes; order Saccharomycetales; family Saccharomycetaceae; genus Zygotorulaspora; species Zygotorulaspora mrakii. The sequence goes on from NC_050719.1 coordinate 214,388, forward strand.
CCAGATGGTAATTTATCTCTGCTAGAACTAGTTTTTCTTCCAGATTATCTTCCTCTAATTCAACAATCTGTTCATAGTACTTTTTAGCCGTTTCGTACTCTTCAGTTTCTTTGAAACACTTAGCCAGCGGCTTGTAAAGCTCCAAAGTACAATATTCTTCAACAGAGAGCAATGGTGAAAAAAAGTCGATAGCCTCTTTATATTTATCTGCTTTTGATAGTGCAAGAGCAACCTCAAAATATAAATCAGAAATGTCGGGAAAGTTTTCATCATACAAAAATTGGAAATGACTTATAGCTTCAACAAAATTTTCGTTGTTCAATCTCAGCAGTCCCAGTCTAATTCTTATATCAATGGGAAGAGTATATGATTTTTCTTTCTCTGTTTCTGTTAAAACATCAAATCTACTATTTTTTAGCCTTCTATCATCGAATTCACTGTCATCTGCAACATCCTCCCAAAAGGTCTGGTTTTCTCTTCGTTCAATCCAACGAGCGCATTTTTTTATGATTTTTATACCTGAAGCGCCGCCGGCAGGAAGTTTTAAGAAGAGTTCAGCTAGGATATTTAGCGATGACCAATCAAACAGTATGCACCTGTACCGAGCCGAGATTTTTTTCCAATTAATATTGGGATATAACCTCATCTCCTCCAAATCCTGTTCATTTGGGGATTCACTTTGCTTATTTTCCTCATCATCATCATCCCCATTAGAATCCTCATCAGAAGATTCTAGTGCACTTTCTGATGCGGCTATAATTGCATTTCTTCTAGTAACATTGGAGTCGAAAATTTTCATGTATATATCAATGGCATCATTGATACGATTGTAATCGACATACAACACGGCCAGTTCTCTTAAAATGTTACTGTCAAAGGGGTTATGGGCATATAACTTCTGAAAGCCTTCTAACGCTCTTCCAATTTGTCCGATTTCCTTATAGAGTAATGCGCGTCGATATATACATTCCCATTCTTCATTATTGATGTGTATTACCCTTGAATAACAATAGATAGCCTGTCTTATATGATCTAAATCAGCCGATAGTATTGCTACAATCTTCCAGAACTCCCAGTCAGATGAATTCAAATGAGCCGCTAAGAACCAAGAATTGCAACAATCATTGAGTCTACCCTGCAACTGGTAGATATCACCCAGCGTCTCATAAGCAGCAAAGTTTCTCGCATCCTTCTTGATAACCTCATTGTAAAGTCTCTCTGCAACTTGCAAATCGTTTCTCACAAATGCTTCGTTTGCCTCGGACAGCAATTGAGAGACTTCGGGATCTAAAACACGTGGTCGCCTTGCCCTTCCAGCGCCCGGCTTCGGTCTCCCATCTTTGCGTTTTCTCTTTACTTTGAAGTTGTGAACCTCCCTTATAGCGTCCATGAAGTCCTCCTCATCATCTTCAGACATCTCTCCGTAATCAGAGAACTCTGCCAACAAAGAATCTGCCCCGCTTGCGTAATTTTCATGATCAGAAACATCCAGCATACCGGCTTCATTTTCTTGCACATCCATATCCTCGTCATCACTTATCATTTTTCGATAATCATCCAGGTTATCAAAAAACTGTTCCGCATCCTCTTCATAGGGTCGTACGCTGCCGCCACCGGAGTCTTCTTTCTCACGAGCATCTACCATTGCTTCCTATAGTGACTATATCACGCTGACTGAGCTTCAGAGTCCTGAATGCACACACCTCTCCTACCCTGTCCTGTTACTACTCTTGTAAAACAAATACACTTTTAAATAAAGGTCTTCATAACAGACTAACTTCAATATATTTCCTAATGTGTAACTAGCTCAAAAAAACTCTTTTAGGAAGTGTGTATCTTAAAAAGGAAATTCTCATGTTTTTGATATTTAAGAAGTGGCCCTCTGGCGATGAGAGTACAATTGTTAATTCATGAAATATAGCTAAAGAGCTTGTAAAACAGAGGCTCATTGTGAACCTATTAGCCAGCTAATTAAAGGAACCATTAGATTATAAGGGAAAAAACTACGAAATGTTTTCAGGGTTCAACTCATTTGGTAGTGGCTATGTCAATATACCGCAGAAATATGAGGATTTCTTCAGATGCTACCCTATTGCGATGATGAACGATCGCATCCGTAAAGATGATGCCAACTTTGGCGGGAAGATATTTTTACCATCCAGTGCATTGAATAAATTATCTATGCTAAATGTAAGGTACCCAATGCTGTTCGAGCTAACTGCGAGCGAGAACGGTCGAGTGACGCACGGAGGTGTTCTGGAGTTTACTGCGGAAGAAGGTCGGGCGTATTTACCGCAATGGATGCTGGCGACTTTAGGTGTACAGCCTGGCTCTCTGTTGAAGATAGGGTCTGTTGATCTGCCACTAGGTAAGTTCGTGAAGATAGAGCCTCAATCTGTGGACTTCCTTGATATATCAGATCCGAAAGCTGTCCTTGAACACGTTTTGCGTAAGTTCTCCACTCTCACAGAAAATGATGTGATTGAAATAAGCTACAACGAGAAAATATATAAGATCAAAATTTTGGAGACAAAACCAGAGACAGATGCTAAAGGTATATGCGTAATCGAAACTGACTTGGTAACGGATTTCGCGCCCCCCGTAGGTTACGTTGAACCAGATTATAAAGCATTACAGCAAAAGCAGCAAGACGAGCTCGCAGACCGTAAGAAACATCAACAAATCGATCCAGCCGCTCATGGTGAGGGCACAATGTCCAAAAGAATTCGCTACAAAGGTCTACTGAAGGAACCGAATGATGCTGGGTCAAAATTTGTTGGTGAGGGCCAAAAGCTTTCAGGAAAAAGTAGCAAGAAGAATGATGATAAAGGGTTAGACACAAGCAAAATTGACCTATCGTTGGATGGGGAGCCAGCTCCGTTAAATTTACCAGATGGCCAACTGTTTTTCGGCTTCCCCATAGTCTTGCCAAACGCGAATGATGCAAGTAAGGAATCTGATGTTCAGAATACGTTCCATGGGAAAGGTCAATCTCTTAGGAAAAGTAACAAACGGAGAGACAAAGGTGATCATGCCAGCATAAAGTCCAAAGCTCCTAGGAGTCCAGAAGTCATCGAAATTGACTAAGTACTGTTTATACTTTTTTTTTGTTTAGTTGCATAATTTTCAATTTGAGGAAACACAGAGAGCAAAATAAAAAATTACAAAGTAAAAATCTATCGGGAACTAGCGATAATAATGTCATCATTGAGATGGATTTTTCTTGCTGCTGTGACTTTTTTGGCTTACGATTCTTTTTAAAGCAAGGGGAAGGTCTTCGTCGGAAGTATCATCGTCTTCATTATAATAGCTGGAGTCGGCATCACCCAAAGTTTTACTCTTGTACAAACCATCGCGCATTATCGATCCTATAGAGAACGCTCTTTTTCTAAACTTCTCAGGCAATCCATCATTATTTTGACCTGCTTTATGTGATGCAATACGAGCCAAATTCACTGTATTATCCCCTGCTGCTTCCGAGTTATATTCGACAGGCTGTTCGTAACCAGCCGTAGAAATGGAACTTCCAGTCATAGATTCCTCACCTTCTGAAATTGCAGGATTCAAGTCAAAAGATCTGTGGTCTTTTGTAGCCTTATCTGGCTTTTTTCCCTTGATGAATTCGTCAAAACCTCTTGCTGCCTCTGCCGCCCAGTCCTCATATAGCGGCCGTGATAAAAAACCGTATTTAAATTCATTTATACCAATCAGAATTTTTGTTAGATCTAACAATTCTTCAATGTATTCAATGATTTCTTCAGCAGCAGAACTTGAAGCACTCCAACTAAGAAATTTCTCTTTTAGTGTATACTCATGAGGACGTAATATAACTCTAGAACTGTCTCGTCTGCTCTTTAGGAGGATGCCCTCGTCGATATCACTATCTTCATCGTCGCGAAATACATCTGATACTGGTTTTGGTCTCAATGAATCCAAACGACTTTTGTATCTATTACGCAGCACTCTGCTAACGATATTAATAAGTCTTCTCTGCGCTATTCTGGCGCTGGGTAGAAATTGAGGAAGTGGTGTTTTATTTAGAAAAGCTTCCTGCATAGCTCGCATTAAGCAGGAAAAACTTGCAACCATTTGCCTCCTATAGGGAAACACTACGTCATTCATTTCTTCAATCACCCCGCTACCGTACTGTTTCCGCAACAATGCTGCATTATCCATTCTATCTACAATTTGCCTTTGCACGAAAATAATTTGAGTGAACACGCTCTCCAATTGCGTATATTCACCCTTCAATCTAGGCTCTTGTCTAGTTAGACCTTTATAAGCATCTGCTCTCGCCAGTGCAGCCTTGGCGCTTCGTGAAATTCTTGCGAACTGGGAATATTTCTCTTCGGATAAAGAAACCTTGACCGTTTCACCCTCGAGGCCAGTAGCGTATAGAAGCTCCATTTCTGAGATACATCCACATACAAATGCGATTTCTTGATTCAATTGCTCACGAGCTTTGATTGGAAAGAAGCACACCTGAACAATGAGGGCAACACCTCCACCGTAACCGACAGCAAGACATCTTTTGGCAAAACTTGATAATATGCCACCAGCTATAGGAGATGGCAAGATAGCTGCAAGCATCACAATGTAAATACTAATGATTTGGATAATTGCCGCCTTAACGTAAGGGGTTCCCAGAAGAAAGTAGAATCCAGGGACAGCGCCAAATATTGTAATAACAGTCTCCAAATAAGGATTGGTTTGGTGCACACCAGCAACATAAGAAAGATAACCCCATGCTGCCCCAATGATAACACCAACTGCACGCAAAAAGAAAACCCAAAACGTTCCCCCCACAGAGGGTTCGAGGCACAAAATGCAAACGAAACCAATCCATGTACCACGGTATTGTACATACCAGTGTCTTGTTTTAGGAATAAACATAGGGAACGAGGCGAGCATCAATGCAATGGCTACCTGAAACCCAAATCTGAAATGACTGGAATTTTTCTTACAGAATTGATCCCACCAAAGCAAAGTCCGTGTTAGATAAAGCGAAGACCGCTCAGCGAAACCTGCATTTTTTTGGTTGCTCAAATATGTCGACGATTCAGCGTGCTGCTTGGTGATTGGAAGACCACCGATACCCTGCTTACCATCAGCATCAAGGTTTGTTTCCATTTTCTGAGATAACAATTCATCTTCCTCTTGAGAGGGCCTTCTGACTGCCAAAACACCCAATTTTCCATATTGATCGCCATCGATGGTACCTTTCAAACTTTCATTTTCCGTAATGACGTTGGTCCTGTAATGACTGCCCTTGAACCATGTTTTGAACGAGCCATAGTTTTTTAGAAAAATCAGCCAAAATGATTTTCCACGCAACCATCCTTTGCTTTCCCTTGTTTTCCTAATTTTGTAAACATCATTGACGTCCTTCATAATCTCAATAACGGAGTTTGTACATTCCTTAAAATTCATCAGAAACGAGGAAAGCAAGAACATTTCATCACTGGTAGATGTGACATCAATATCTAGTCCAATCATCTCTTCTCTAAAATTTAGATCAAATTCTATCAATGCTTCGGTCAGTTTGATAATTCTATCCTCAAGATCGAAGTCCTTGGGTAAATCTTTCTTGTGCTCATATGCGACAAAATCTCCATCCGGGAAAATTATAGGCAATTTGACTTTATCCAGATCAACGTCATATGCATATGATATGATTAATTTCACCAAGTATATGCATTCACTGAGAGATTTATGCAATCCATAGATGGGTGCCCTCAGTCTGTCCAAAATTTTGACGAGATTATCGGCATCTGCATAAACAATCTCTTTGTCTGTATGAATGGCCATTATATCACCCTCCATATATTGCTGCTTGCCTAGTAACACAAATTCTAGTTGACAGGCGTTGACTAAACCATTAATGTACATGCCTAACGGTTCTAGTAGTTTTATAATTGGCTTCAGCTGTGTTGGTGAAAGATACGAATAGGATATTTCGTAGATGCATTCTTCTAAAACAATGAGACAGTTGCCGATTTTCTTATCAATAGCAGTCTTCATCTTCAGCAATTTGGAAAGTGAAACGGGTGGTTCCGAGTATAAGGAGTCATTTCCCGTGCAATTCAAAGAAATGAAGAAATTAATCGAATCGTCAATTGCTTTGTGGATGTCATTAAAAGTTCCAACGGTTTGATTACCCAAAAAAGTACTTCCAAACTCAGGGAACAAAGTTAAATTCCAAAAAATCGACATGGCAATGCCTAAATAAAAAGGGGTACTGAAGGAGTCCGCAATGACAGCTGCTGATTCAGTGAGCGGTGCCATGAAGGTGAAATGAACCACCAGAAAAAGGGGAAAGACGATACCAAAATAGTGATGAGATACCGATCTCATCCAACCGTGAAAAAAAAGCATCAGCGTCTCGAAAACTGCCATTATTGCTAAGCCCGCCTCGTATCCTCTGTAATGCACGGCATATTGCTGTAATTCCGTCAACGTATGCCAAGTACTGCCCAAACATCGTTGAGCCAAAAACCTCCCAAGCAAGGAATAAGCTAATCCAAAAACCAACCCTGTGAGACAGTAAATAGCGCCCTGTATGGTACCACTTACGCGTCTCCCAGGATGAACCATAACTGAAATGAGCGGCAGCATCGCTGGTTCTGTACCTATCCTCTCCCTGACTTTAGGTATAAGACAGAAGATAAAGGCCACCGTGGAGTTTATTGTGGATTTCGCTATTCTTCGAGCCAATATCTTATCACAAGGAAAATAATGCTGCCAAAGTTCAAACCCGCGCCTGAGAACACTGGGTTTCTTGGAGCTAGTCACCGATGAGCCAGTCATCACGACAACCACTTCTATGATATCACAATGATATCTCACTTGCGGAGAGCGCTAACCTTCAATTCCAGCACCACAGGTATGAATAGCTAAATGCAATACTCATTATATATAAACAAGGCAGAAAAGATGTAATTATGACACTCTTTTTTACTATTTTTCTGTTTTCCATGACTGCGATATAGCTCATCTGATGATGTTCAGGAAAAGTTTGGTGGCACGAACGGCTGGAACGAAAAATTTCCCGAAATATTCCGATCGTTCAAAGAATAAATAAAAAGAAGCTTCTTCTCACCTTGGCATTCATCATTTTTCCGCATTATCAACATTTATCGGGATACTAAGCTATAGATTCTACAGTAAAGGAGCTATGAAAGGTTTTCGTAGTCTACGGGGTACAAGAGATCTTGATGATCTCCCTTCAAGTCGAATTCACTTAAGCCAACAAGACCTCCGAATTTGAGAAATCGTTCGTAGCTATATTTCTTCAAACTCTCAACCTTCTCCGACAGGTCTGCCCAGTAAACTTCATGATTGTAAGAGAAATCCAGTTTTCCATTGTACAAGGATTGTAGTTGTGCGGCATCTATATGGTTCTCGAACGGCTCATCAAATATGGTTTTCTGTCTTGTATTAGGATCCAAAAATGGATGCATCATCTTAAGAAAGGCCCATGCGAACCATGGGATATTGACCAACACACATTTACCAAGTCGTTCCGGATAATGGTTCTGCATCACATTAAGGCATAGCTTTGCGATTGATAATGGCGGCATCTTGTCTGTGATGATTCCCGGCTCTTTATAGTGTTTGAAGTCAATCAAAACAGTAATATTTTCCACTCCTTGCGGTGTGAATGTAGTTACACTTTCCATCATATATATTAGATGCTGCACTTGCCTGAAGGAGGGTTCCGTGTTCTGACGGCCATTTTTCATATATAGCAGTGGTCTCCTATTGATATCAAACCCCAGAATGTTTTGCTTACCAGTCTCATTTTCGACAGAAACGAGGTTAGAAGTCAAGGGCTGTGCAGTTATTCCATCAATCAATGAAAGACCAACTTCTCGTCTCCAGACAAGCGTAGATTTCAGACTTTTTATAGCTGCATCTAAATCCCATTTAGACGCTCGTAAATATCTCAATAGACATTCCCTTGATAGCCAGCACTTCTCTTTAGACGTCAAAGGTTTCAGTGTCTCGGTGTGCGTCGTGTCAATTGGCAATTGCAATTTATCATTTTGAAAGTACTCAAGCATCGATTTGTACAATTGAGAGTGCTCTTTTGTAACCTTTGGTGGAAGTTGGGGTTTACCATAGTGTTTCGGCGGACCGACAAACGCTTTATCACAGGGGATCAAATCCTTCTTGTTCACGGGTGGTGATTGTTCTTTCACCCTCTTCGAGAACAAACCCATGATATTCTTGGATATTCTACTGGGCTAGACACAAGAAATATTATATAACTTCTACTTGAGGATATGCTATATTATGTGCCAGTCGATTAACATGGCAATTGGTTTTCATGACCCTGCCAGTATAGACAAAAAACATGATTGACTGCGGACTGCGGGTAACAGTAATTCGCATACAACATGCAATGCTTCTTCAAAGCAGTCATTCTATAACGATCGTGTCATTATTGACCATGGCCGCTATTTTGGGATTAAGATCAACCCTGTCAGTGAAACCCGCGTAGTAGTGAAGTGGAATGCGAGGGGCAATATCTATTATCGATTTCCAGCCTTCCGTATTCCGCCTTTCAGTCCAACGTTGAAAGAGCTGCTGCGCTTCCTGTGGAGACATGAGAACCGCGTATGCTACAATTGTTTCATCATTTTGAAAGTCGTTTCTTGAAGAGTAGTAGAGGTCATAGAGCTCTTGAACCTCGAAAAGTCTGCTCAAAAAGGTTTTTAGAGTTAGCTTATCGGCCACAGTAGGATCATCATTAATGAGTTCTATTCTTAGCGTCGAGGAGTCATAAAACTTATGTACTGGCTGTGAATTTTCGCTAGAATTTGTGCTCTCTCGTAAATTTTTCCAATCCCCGTAGCTCATTTTGAAATGCTTCAGTTTCCGAAGTGTTTCACCATACTTTTGAATTTGCTGAACATTCGGGGCGTTTTCATCGTTTGAGATCCTTGATGCGTCGGCTTCCCTTTTATGCAGCTTATTGATGTGAGCCGTGCGGACCTTATCATTGGTTTCATGACTTTCACGATTTCTCAACCAACCGTTGTATGCGTCCCGGAGGGAACTATCACCGAGGACGTGGGTCGCCAGGGATATCAGATGGAACTTATGTAAACTCTGCGGATTATCCGGTTGTTTGTCCGGATGATACAGCAGAGCTAAGGTCCTGTATTGTTTTTTTATAGCGGATGGTGTGAGCTGTTCGCGAGGCACGTCATTTCCGAATTCTAGGATTTCATATAAGTCTAAATTCTCATCAAAGACCTTCTGCAGATCAAAACTCATCTAGTACCTTGGAAACTTGCAAGGTGGTTGCCTACAACTTGTAACATTGATCCTTCCGTCAGTCGTAAGTGCATGGTTTTAAATGTTTGGCATCGCCCGGACTCTCCGTCTATGTAATATGAAACAGAAATTGAAATTGAAAAAGTCTAATGGGAATAATCTCTACAGACACTTGCCGTGGCGGCAATTACTGAAACACTCCAGAGTTGCACTGTAATTTGCATAAAATCAGCACAGTAAACTCACAGGGTGTACGAAAGCTGGGAAGGACGTGGTGCGAGAACTGTGAGACAGCCTCGCCAAGAGAGAGATATAGCGTCCCAGCGGGCCAAAGAACTACTACAAAAACATACAGTATGAGCGAAACTCATAGAGCGCATGCCCATCTCATTCAACTCTGCAAAAATCTGTAAGTCGCAGGCTTAGAGCTCTAATCTGATGTAAAAAAATCGAATAGACATTTTGTATGAGGATAAGCTCGACAAGTAGCCACAGAAAACCAAATACCTTTTGGTATGAGATCCAGGGGGTTGCCATCCGCCATTAAGGCGACCATTTTTAGCATTTTCCCTTCAAAAGATGAAACGCTACTTATTTTTACGTGGAATTCGTATAATCTTCCTTCCCACTAGCAAGATTTCCTCGAAGAGGCCACGAGACACAATTTTCTGACATAAGTAGTCTCAGTCGGTTTCGTGGTCGATTCATCATGCTGGCTTCACCAGATGAGTCTCGCTCACACTGCGTTCAAATTCGCGTTACGTATTGTTTACTATGTAAGCAAAACTTTCAAACACGTGCAGCGGTGTTATGTGCAACGCAGGTTCACTTTTAATGGAAAGTGAGCAATTCACGCAAAAAACCAAACTCATCCAGATTTGCATATCAAAAGCGTCTTATATTTAGCCGCTGATGCACTCGAAAAACCGCAATTGAATAAGACCAATATTTCTTGTTGCTCATTGCCTATCATAAAAAAATAGCCGGAATAATGCATGTTGTGCCTATAGCTCATGTAATTGGTACATAGTGTTACACTTTGGGCAACCAGTTCAATGTACATCGATATACCTCTGAAAGAGGAGAGGAGTGATAAACAATCCGTGGAGAATGAGAGTATGTTTATCTTGCTACTACGAGATCGCGCAGATCGGAGTTTTTAGGAACACAGGCAAGATTGCACTAGCATTCTCAGATGGTTTCCTATTACCGCTAAAGGAGCCTTCAGAAAAAGCGAATCATAAATACGCCGTTTGATTGTTTTGGAAAACTCCTCAAAGAGGAAATATACCAGATTGCCTGTATGCTTTGCCTGAGAAGTGAATTTTTACTCAGTTCGACCAGCATAATGTGTTCAAAAGAGGCCTTAAACCAATAACTTGACGTGCTCAAACAACGTGCAGAATCGCTCCAAGTTTTCGGATATCTCTTATCTCGACCGACTCCCGTATTTGACTGATACTACTTCGATTAGACGATAATAGGGAAATAAGTGACGCGAATATGACACTCGAGAGTTCCTTGAGGTCTTCAGGTAGACTACTACAACCCGCATCAGCGAGTAATTCCAAATAATAATTCTTGGTTTGCCTAAAGCTGATTTGACATACGTGCTTCATCACTCGAGTACTCAGTTTCACAATGTCTGGGTAGTATTGATGCAGACGTTTTTGGTGCAGTTGTACGTATTGTACTTTTGTGACGAGATTCATATGAAGAAAGCGAGACCGCGAAAATCGCTAGCTCTTAAAGAAGGGTTGTGGCGAGCCGAAAACAAGTCTTCATCTTCAACGGCCAAGCTTATGAATTCTGGGTACTGTGTGAGTGCACTACACCCTAGTTTATATTGTATATAAAAATAAATCACGCCATTAACCACATAAGTACACTCTGCCAAAAGAATCCATAAACGAAAAGAAAATAGTTGCATTTCTTGACGGTAGACTTTTTGATGCTGCCCATATCATTATTAGCGTCGAAAAAAAGGTTGAACTTTACTGCTCTCAACAAGAAAACACCAAATGCTATAAATAAATACACCTTTGCCAACATTGACGCGTAAAATGGCTTGCTCGGAGAGAAAAGGACCAAAGTCAATGGGACAAATTTATAACCAACGTAACAGATCAATTCGATAAAGCTGGCAGTTGGACTATTGGTGCTCACCAACAAATATAAACCCAGCTTCAAAATGACCAGATCGAGGCCAACAAAGGCCAGCGTTGACGAAAGTTTATAGTATAAATTCTCCGGGTTGAAGTCGCCTTGCAAGCCTTTCTGCATATTCCATATCAAGATATACGTCACCAACCCCATCACCGGTATATACAAGTCTGGAGAATTGACATCATCTTTTGGTGGCAGGAAAGCTCCCTGCACTTGCGGATCAGGTAATCGCTGCCAATTACTTTTGTTTAAAAATGGCATAAGGATTATTTGTAGCTTTCTTAAGACGTAAGCGGTGGTAACTTGAAAATAGTGCGATAAACCGGATGACCCAGATGTGGCTTTTGAAACAGTTGCTTGAAACTGCGAGAAGTTTTCTTGCCCAATAAAATTACTGAATGCACTTTGACCAAGCTGATAAGCCATTGATGTGCTGCCACTTTGGAACGGGCCATTGCCTGCACCAGACGAACTAGAGGGGCCAGGGAGTCCCGCTGCCATGCCTTGGTTTCCATGCATTCCTTGGATCCCTTGAGAACCAGCTTGAAATGGTGCTCGCGAGGGATAACCGGTAATGGGGCCCTTTCCTTGCTGTTGCTGCTGTTCCACTACAGGGTGCATATCCCGACCAGGGATTCCTTGATCAAACCTGTCGTTTACTGCCCCTTCCTCGGAAGCATATGCGTATGGGTTGTAAGACATTATTCAAATACTCCTTGAGACCAATTAGGATCCTCGCTCTACTTTTATTGTTTTCACTGTTTCACAATCGACAATTGATCACTTTTTCAGCTTTTACTATAAGAATTCCACCGTGCGCCCTTGGTGCAACGCAGCATCGCGCTATACGGGACTACCTATATCTTGCAAATAATTCTGTTTGATGAACAAGCTCGATTTAATTTGTATAACATCGCCCTAGAACCATTACAGTGTTTCAAAAGCTCGAAATTGGAAGGTCTATTCTTGTGATGCGAAGCAAGATCCTGCTATATAATCTGTTCCTTAGTACTAAAGCATCGCTCTGTGCTATAGAGAAAGACGCGCGACGCGAGAATAATTTGAGATGATGTTGAAAATAATAAGAAATTGAACATCTCATCAAAGATTCTTTCTAAACTCTCAATTGAGAAACAGGTTTTTATTTGATCAAAAAAGGTTTAATAAAAACCTATCATACTAGTGAATGATGTCAAATAACTTCAAGGGCTCGGCATCCGCTAGATTTGCCAAAAAAGGAAGAACTAATTATGCGGGAAGCTCATCCAGTAATAACTATGCATTGACAACGAAGCAGCTGATGCAAGCGGCGAAGGTTGATAGCATTGATGAAATGATGGGATTCGAAAAGTACGTACCACCGCAGCATAGCGGTAAAACAGACGCAGGTAATCTTGATCAGGTTGCGGGACGTGTGGGATGGTTGACGAATATGCATCCTACAGTTATTTCACAGGAGTCGCTGACTGGTAAAGGAAATGGAGAGTCCTCAGGTATTGCAGGGGTAGATTTTTATTTTCTCGATGAGGAAGGTGGAAGTTTTAAGTCAACTTTGAACTACGATCCTTATTTTTTTGTCAAATGCAATGACGATTCACGAATACAGGAGGTCGAAGAACTTCTCAAAAAATACTTAGAGCCATGTCTAAAGCATTTAGAAGTTGTTGAAAAGGAGGATTTATCTCTGGATAATCACTTGATTGGTCTAAAGAGAACGTTGATAAAATTGAGCTTCGTGAATTCAAATCAATTGTTTGAGGCAAGAAAATTACTGAAACCCATTCTATCGTATAATGAAAGTAATAAAAGCGAACAACGAATTTACAAATCAAGTGTCCAAAACTCGAGCAAAAATTCGGTACGGGACGTGAAAAGTCTTATAGAAGACATCAGAGAGTACGATGTACCGTACCATGTTCGTATTTCGATTGATAAAAATATACGTGTTGGTAAATGGTACAAAATAACTTCGGATGGATTTTTTGAGTGTTCAGAAAAAGTGGCATTTGCAGATCCTGTGATACTAGCATTCGATATTGAAACAACCAAGGCTCCCTTGAAGTTTCCCGATTCGGCCATTGATCAAATTATGATGATTTCCTATATGATTGATGGGGATGGTTTCCTTATTACCAATAGAGAAATAATCTCGGAGGACATTGAAGATTTTGAATACTCGCCAAAACCCGAATATCTGGGACAATTTACAATTTTTAACGAAGAAGACGAAGCAGCATTATTACAAAGATTTTTTGAGCACATTCGAGATGTTAGACCGACAGTGATGTCCACATTCAATGGTGATTTTTTTGACTGGCCATTTGTGGAGAATAGAGCAAAAATTCATGGATTGGACATGTTTGAAGAGATTGGGTTTGCCTCGGATGCGGATGGAGAATACAAGTCATCGTACTGCTCTCACATGGATTGTTTCCGCTGGGTCAAGCGTGATTCTTACCTACCACAAGGCTCTCAAGGGTTGAAAGCAGTTACACAGGCTAAACTAGGCTACAATCCAATAGAGCTGGATCCGGAATTAATGACACCCTACGCATTTGAAAAACCACAACAGCTTTCAGAATATTCTGTTTCTGATGCAGTTGCAACTTATTACTTATACATGAAATATGTGCATCCTTTTATTTTTTCTCTTTGTACTATTATTCCTTTAAATCCTGATGAAGTGTTAAGAAAAGGTACGGGTACCTTATGTGAAATGCTTTTGATGGTGCAAGCATACAATGGGAATATAATGCTTCCAAACAAATATACTGATCCAATTGAGAGATTCTATGATGGGCATTTGTTAGAATCAGAAACTTACGTTGGTGGTCATGTCGAATCTTTAGAAGCCGGTGTTTTTCGCAGCGATATAACCAATGACTTTAACATAGATCCTACTGTAATAGACGAGCTACTGCAAGATCTTCCAAATGCACTCAAGTTTTCGATTGAAGTCGAAAACGATACTGCCCTTGAGAAGGTTACCAACTTCGAAGAAGTCAAGAAAGAGATTACAGATAAACTACTAGATTTGAAGCATAACAATAAAAGAAATGAATATCCTCTCATTTACCATGTTGATGTGGCCTCTATGTATCCAAATATCATGACGACAAATCGACTACAACCAGATAGTATGAAATCTGAAAGAGATTGTGCTAGTTGTGATTTTAATAGACCTGGTAAATTATGCGATCGGAGACTAAAATGGTCTTGGAGGGGTGAGTTTTTTCCAGCAAAAATGGATGAGTATAACATGGTAAAGAGAGCTCTACAAAATGAAACATTCCCCAATAAAAACAAGTTTTCTAAGAAACAGTATTTAAGCTTTGATGAATTAAGTTATGCTGATCAAGTTGCACATATAAAAAAACGTCTGACCGACTATAGTAGAAAAGTTTATCATAGAGTAAAGGTCTCGGAAGTTGTTGAAAGAGAGTCGATAGTATGCCAGAGAGAAAATCCATTTTATGCAGACACTGTTCGCTCTTTCAGAGATAGGAGATATGAATTCAAAGGTTTGGCGAAAGTGTGGAAACAGAAGCTATCCAAAAAAGACAACTCCGATAGACATGGTAAAGATGAAGCCAGAAAAATGATCGTTTTGTATGATTCTCTTCAACTGGCGCATAAGGTTATTTTAAATTCGTTTTATGGCTATGTTATGAGAAAGGGTTCTCGTTGGTATTCGATGGAGATGGCGGGTATCACTTGCTTAACAGGTGCGACCATTATTCAGATGGCTCGTGCCCTTGTTGAAAGACTTGGAAGACCGTTAGAACTGGACACTGATGGTATCTGGTGTATCATTCCAAAATCTTTCCCCGAAAACTTTACTTTCACATTGGAGAACGGCAAAAAGCTATTCTTATCCTATCCATGCTCGATGTTAAACTACAAAGTGCACGAAAAGTTCACCAATACGCAATATCAACAATTGGTGGATCCGGTGAAGCATAAGTACAAGACTATACGTGAGAACTCTATTTTCTTTGAGGTAGATGGCCCTTATAGAGCAATGATCTTACCATCTTCAAAAGAAGAAGGAAAGGGTATCAAAAAGCGGTATGCGGTTTTTAACGATGACGGATCTCTAGCAGAGTTAAAGGGATTCGAATTAAAGAGACGTGGTGAACTTCAGTTGATAAAAAACTTTCAAAGCGACTTGTTCAAGGTATTTTTGGAAGGTGACACGCTTTCAAATTGTTACTCAGCAGTTGCAAATGTGGCGAATAGATGGTTAGACATTCTCGATACAAAGGGTTCTTTGCTGGAGGATGAAGACCTGATTGAACTAATTTGCGAGAATAGAAGCATGTCTAAAACCTTGAAAGAGTATGAAGGTCAAAAATCCACTTCTATTACGACGGCTAAACGTCTTGGTGAATTCTTAGGTGAAGAAATGGTGAAAGATAAGGGACTGCAATGTAAATATATTATCAGCAGCTTACCGCCTAATGCGCCCGTTACAGAACGTGCAATACCTGTCGCAATATTTTCCGCTGAGTTAGCTGTAAAAAAATCATTTTTAAGAAGATGGACAATGGATATGTCACTAGAAAACTTTGACCCTCGAGGTATAATAGATTGGGGGTATTATAGAGAAAGAGTGGCTTCTGTAGTCCAAAAAATTATTACAATTCCTGCCGCTTTGCAAAATATATCAAATCCTGTGCCGAGAGTTGAGCATCCGATGTGGCTCCAAAAACGTTTGGCGACCAAACAAGATAAGTTCAAGCAAGTTTCCTTAAACAAATTCTTCACTAATACCCAAAGGCCTCCCTCTTCGGGGTCAATCAAAGACATTGAGGATCTCTTTCAAGAAAATGAAGGTGATAGTGGCACAATAGGTAGAATCGCCAAAGTTTCGACACGAAAAGGAAGTAAGAAGCGGAATAGAAGTAATATTGTCGAAGAAGAACCATTGGTGCTGCCGTCACATAAACCGTCGATGGAAGAAGATTATGTGGCATGGTTGCAATATCAAAAAATAAAATGGAAGATCCAGTCAAGAGACAGAATGCGCAGAAGCCATTTATTTGGCAATGGAAGTTCCACAACAGGAAGTACCGCTCTAGGAAACATGATCAGAAAACAGGCAGAGTCATATGCTAATTCTACTTGGGAAATCTTGCAATACAAAGCGTCAGCACAATCTGACGTGGTAGATGTATTTGTTTCTATAAATGGGAAGATACAGGTGCTGAAGTTCAATATACCTAAAACCGTGTTTGTGAAATTCAAAGCCCCTCCACTTGGTAGCATTGATCATTGTACCATGGAGGCATCAAGCTACTCTCTTCCCAATAACTCTAAATTGAAAGATCTTTCATCAAGCAATTTATACAAGTTGACGCTAACAGAACGTACCTTCCTCGATGAGCTGGAAAATCCAAACAGCATTTTGAATAGTGATAAAGTAATAGGAATTTTCGAGAGTTCAATACCTTCAAATGAACGAGCAATCATGGAACTTGGATCTTCTGTAACTTTTACATCAAAAGCGATGGGTGATCTAGGAAAGGGACTAAGAGATGGGTTTCATATGAAAAACCTTTCAATGTCCGAGAGTCAAAGATATCTTAGCAGATTTTCAATCGCATCAGCTTATATACTGCATCTCGTTACCGACGTTGGTTATGAGTTTTTATGCATCTTTAAGTCATGGAGTCACTCCACGACTGTACTCTGCCTAAAACCTTCATTTCAAGCTGCAGAACTCAGCTCCACAACTTTATCTCAGACATTCTCCGAAGTATTCCAAAAAAAGAAGGAACATTTAGCCAAATACTCCAAGTTTGTTTCGTATGCAGAAAATATGACTTTTGATACACATAGTTTCACCGATAAACTTAAATTTCAACGAAAATTTTCTAGGGAGGTTCACAAATTGAAGGACGACAAGGGGCTGCAGTTTTTAATTCTGCTACAATCTCCTTATCATTCAGACTTACTTGATACTGCAAAAGTTTTGAGCCAGGTACCGGTTATCCCATGTGCAATAAATGAAACTAAAGTGCCACAACTGAATTGGCAGGGAGCGGTGGGCAAAAAGATGATAAATCATATTCTATCTTGCAGCTCCTGGCTTTCTCATTTGCTAAGCATCTCACAATTTAGCAACGTACCCATTTGCAATTTAAAGCTGGACAATCTTGGATATGTGATTGATATACTCTATGCAAGACAGTTAAAGCATGAGGGACATGTATTATGGTGGGATGAAAGCATTCCGCTTCCGGATCATGGAGGAGTTCAAAGAGATTTTGATTTGAATTTGTTTTCTCTTATGGGAGATATGAGCTTTCCAGAACTCAACAATTCTGGCGCTTACGATCATGTTGTTCTAGAAGTTGAAATGGAAAACTTAACTGTAAATACTGTTCTAGCATCCGCACTGCTCAACACGGAAGAGGGCAGCGAAATTTCAGAGGTTGATATACCACTTAATTCAGATGATGGTACAAAAAATTTCAAATCTACTTTTATTCAGGATGCATTCTCTGGCGGTTCTTTAGCTGTCCTGAGAAGCTTACTTAAGAGTTGGTGGGATAGTGCAATGAAAAACAATTTGACGGCCGATTTATTGGTAAATGCTTTTGTTAGCTGGGTACACAACTCAAATTCTAAACTATTTGATCCCCTGTTGCGATATCACATCCACAACTTGACAAAAAGGTCTTTATTCCAGCTTATTGCTGAATTTCACAGTCTAGGTTCTACAGTGATATATGCGTGCCGTAATAAATTGCTTATCAATACAAGCAAGCTATCACCAGAATTATGTTACGCGTATGGTCAATACATTACGAAAGCAGTAAGGACCAACCCTATTTTCACTTATATAGATCTCAGAATAGAGAAATATTGGGACTTATTGATATGGATGGATAAATATAACTTTAGTGGATTAGCCTGCACTGAGATTCACGATAAAGAAATTCAAGATATTAGAGCTTTCTCACAGTGGCACATCAGAGAGTTTTTACCTGTGATATATCAACCTGAATTTGATGACTGGATGATGATTATTCTAGACAGTATGATGAAAGCCAAAAAAGAGTATATGTCCGCGGTAGATGGAACTCAGAGAATCACACAAATTGTGAGTAAAAAAAGTGATGATAGCAATACTAAAGAAGCTAGTGCCTTGGCAACATTTACTCACATATTTGCTAAACCTTTGATCAAGAGAGTTCGAAAGTTGTATCGAAATCAGCAAGAGTTCATTCTTGATCCTAAATATGCAGCTGATTATTCATTTCCAAGTTTGCCTGGGTCTCATCTGGTCTTGAACAATCCTTTGTTAGAACTTGTGAAATTCCTATGTCAAGTAATGCTGTTTTCACAGAAAACGGTTATCGAAGTGAGAGAACTTAGGAAACAGCTTTTGAATATATTTGAAATACGTGAATTTGACGCAATCTCTGAATTCAAAGACCCGAGTACAGCTTTAGTAGTTAGTGGTTTCCAATGTGAGAACTGTTCCTCCCTCAATGACATCGATTTGTGCAATGAGGATCCATCTACGGTTTTCAAGTGTAACAAGTGCCACAGAGACTTCAACCTAACGCTACTTCAAGATCATTTAATAAGAATGTTTTATGCTGAGCGTGAAGCTTACTTGATTCAAGATATACGTTGTTCACGTTGTAAAAAGGTCAAAACAGATAATATGAGTAAATATTGCGCATGCTCCGGCTCATGGAAGGCAGATGTATCTCTAGAATCGGTCATGAGTAGGGTGTCTGTATACCTCAGAGTTGCTAAATTTTACCAATTTGAGTTATTGAAAAGCTGCATATCTTCTTTGCGTATATAGATGGACAACCGTCAAGAGTTTTTTCATTTAGATGTCTACGTAAGTGTTCTTCCATATTTTCTCGGTACAATAAAGGACGAATGTTTTTCATTTACCGGTAAGTTTGGCTTAGCTTCTGATGATTTCTAACCCACGTTTTTTTGGGTAGCAGAAAAAGAATGGTATTCGTCTACAATCAATGTGTGTATTATTTAATACCACGCTTTGCTACCTACTGACATTTACACAACAACAAGGTCAAAACTTTGTTTTAGGTTTTCACTATATTTCGAGGTGCATTGGTATCGCATTTGAGGCTGCAAGAGACCTAGTACTTTAAACCTACATGATACCGAAAAAGGAAGCTTTAGTAGAGGGGAAAGGTTAGCTGAAAATATCGTCTTCTAGTACAAGTATGTGGCTCCTAGGGTGTGCATATATCATCATTATGTACTGCTTTGACCCTCACCAGAATGGAAGACCATGATGATGTCACACTATCAGCAGCAAAATACTGCCCCTTCTACTCCTATGTACCATGCAGAGTGGCTACACATGTTTACTTGTTTGCTTGAATTGTTTCTTAGATACGTATGGTTTGCAGGATTATTATTTTTCATTTTTGAAAATCATTTTGACACTAGAACTGACTTAGAAAGAATAAAAGAATCATCGGCAAAATAAGTGCAAGGATCCGAAGCTGTTTAGGAGTTATTTCATAGTCGATGATAAGTTACCCAGAAGATGTTCTTTTTCGAGATTACCAACTGAAAAGTGTAGCGGCCTTTGTTCACGGAGATCCAACGATTGCGTGTCCTAATTTGATTATTCAGGGAAATAGCAGCAGTGGGAAAACATACGTACTGCAAAAATTTTTCGAAGCAAATCCTTCGTTAATCAATGCATGGTTGGAACCAATAGAATTAGTGTCGTGGAAGCCACTTTTGCAAGCCGTGGTAAGAAGTGTTCAAAATAAACTAAAGATTCTATTTTGCGACTTAGCGCATAAGGAGTGCGATCCATTAGAAGTGGAGGAGCCTTTTTTATTGGTCAAGGCACTCTGGAACATATTCTCACAATACGATTCATTGCCGACGGACATCAACTTTTTTCTCGTTCTCGATGGCTTTGATCGGTTGCAGGATTTAGACGCAGCTCTATTCAACAAATTCATAAAGTTTCACGAGCTCATCAATACGAAAAGCAAGATTCACTTAAAGTTAATCTACATGATACAGGATATTGCTTTTGTGGAAAGATATTCGAGTCATTGTCTTCCCATGATAGTTTTTCCTAGTTATTCAATTGAGCAGATCATTGAGATATTAATTTTCACTAGAGTAGAGCAATTAGTTATGAGTAACACCCTTAGGGAGAGGATCATAAAACAAGGTGTAGAGGAGTGTACGGATGAACAATTTGTAAGTGTGGCAGCAAATTATATAAAATTGATAGTTCAGGCATTTCACTCTTATACTGGAAACAATATCAATGCCCTCAATGATTTCATAGATTTCAAATGGCACTCATATGTGCAAAAAATTACCAAGGAGAATATATTTGATCCTTTAGCTCTGTATAGAAGCAGTATCAATTTGTTTTTGACTACAGACGATTCTTTTGTGGAAGATGAAGATAATCGTGACAATTATAACGAGCCCTCTCAAACGTATGAACTATCAGCGATTTCAAAATATCTACTCATAGCAGCATACATATGCTCGTATTTGGGACCACGGTACGATAGTAATGTTTTTTCAAGAAGGTCATATTTGAAGTCTGGAAGATCCTCCTATGGTCGAAGGAAAAAAATGGAGACAAATCCAAGATATCTCCAGCCTTCTCTTTTCCATTTAGAAAGACTCTTTGCTATTTTTCAGGCAATCTTTCCAGTGGAACGGACAACTGAAAGTGGGTCTTTGGCATCTTTGCGAGAAGAAGCACTTATCCGAGCAAATGTAGAGGTATTCCAAAACCTGGCAGAGTTGCATGTCCTTAAGATGGTCTCCACTACGGTTACTAAAAACATTGATTTCTTGAGTCATAAAACTAAATGGAAGGTCAATGTGCCATGGGAAATTGTTCTGGAAGTAGCGAAATCCGTCAATTTTGATATCAGCCAGTATTTTAGTGGCCTTTAAATACTACAATTTTTGATCATGGAAAACACCAAACATCACTCTCGCACACATCCAACAATTGCGTTACATATCTAACGAACTAGCATTTATTATGCGTCAGAATATAGACTTATCTACCACACATGTAACCCTGACATCGCATACTTACATATCGCTGTGACAATATGAAGGTACAATTGAAGTCAATCAATCAAGTTTGACAAGTAAACGCATTGGAAGTTCGGAGCTCGAGCTTGTATAGATGAGCTCTTATGAATTTTCCTCCAGTGATCCTCTTAAAGTAAGGAAAAAAGCTGTTGAAAGTGATGAGGATGACGAAAGCCTGGAAGATCTAGTCGAGGAGAACGGGTTCCTGAGCAAATCTGTCTCTCAGCGAATAAAACGACATAAGTACTTAGCCTCATATAATTCGGATTCCTCAGAAGACGACGAAAGCGATTCAGATGGTCCTGTACGACAGAGAGAGGGCACAGGAGCGATTACCGAAGGTCAAGATAGTGAAGATAAAAATGATATGTTCTCACTAGAGGACGAAGAAGAAGTTGGCAATGAAGGGAATGAGGAAAGGAAGGCAAGACGGTTGAAGGCTCTGGATATTAACAAATTCAATGAAGAAAATTTAAAAAACCTGGGTTCAGAGACAGATGATGTCGGGTTTAACGAGGAAGAAGGCTCAATAAGAATAGAGGCTTTTAATATCGAGGAAGAATCAAAACGTGGTATGTTCGATGAAGATGGGAACTATATGGAAGCAGAGGAACATGAAGATGATGTTTTCCAAGATCAAGATATGTGGATTCGAGACTTCAAGGACGTCAGTAAAACTGCAGAAGCACAAAAGAAGTTGGCGAAGAGCCAGGTACAACAACAACGTGAAAGCCAAAAGCGGAAAAAAATTTATATGCTAGATGAGGCTCTAATTAGACTACAGTATTTGCTTTCCAAAGATGATACCGTGTTGGATACATTGGGAAAGTATAACAAACTGCGAGAGAAGCAAGCGCGCCAGAAAGTTTTGGATTCTAGTGGTAGAAACGTTAAGGAATACGTTGTAAATGCCATAAATTTGCTAGCTGATCTTGTGGCAATTCTGGAAAGCAAAGGTGTCAGCAATGTATATGAATTAAACAGGCCTCACATCGAAACATTGATTAAAGAAGAGTCGTTAACAGCGGAGACCACCGACAACTACAAAACAGGACTATGGCATTTCAAGTGGATGTCAAAAATGGATGATATTCATGGATTATATACAAACTATCAGATGCAGTACTGGAAACAGACTTATTTTAACCACAAAGTTGTCGTAAAATACCGGGACGAGCAAGATGAGAAAAGTAATTGGTTGGATATAGATTGTGTAACGTTCATGTAATCCAGAAAAAACGAAATCTTACCAGTCTTGCTGCTTTCCATTAAAAGACACATCATCCGTTCCGATACCGTCTTCCACATACGCCTTGAGTGTTCCACCTAAAGAAGAGGAGGTTTTGTCCAACATATCAAAAATAATTGAATCCTTGAAACCGTAATTTTGCTTCCTATTTAGTACGAGGAGTATTGTTCTGAACTTGTTCTTAATTTTTAAAACTCTTGAATCGAAGTCCGCCACTGTCTCATCGCTGTTGTCAAATCGCAATCCTCTCAATAGCGAACGCACGATCTCTATGTTCTTTGATAGAGAAGTATTATCAATATTTTGAGCAGCTATTACATCAATATACCCCTCTATTTCTCCCAAGAGTAGAAATCTTTGGAGACCAACCTGCAATCCATACTGTTTTCCTTGCCTGAAATTATCCTTAGCCTTAACAGCCAATCCCTCCTCATAACCCTCCTTGTAAAACTTCTCCTCTAGATTCAACAACTCGTCCATGGCATCGTTCAAATCGCCATTTGATGTTCTTGGAGACATAGCTCTTGAGATTCACAGTACTCAACCCTTTCTTGTTCTTAATAAGCTCGATCTGTGAATTACTTTTCACATTGTCTCATCGAAAGAGCCCACTGCAGTAAAAGCCATGTTTGAAAATTACACCTCTAAAAAAGGAAATCTATATATCTAGCACATCGCTGAATAACTAATTGACAGAATATCTAAAACTTAAAGCTTTTTCCCGGAGTTAACTGTTTTACCGGTCTTCTTGATCTTTTCCAAAATGGTCTCGTATGGCAAACTGGTGAAAACGTCAACAGTTTGATCTTCCAACGAAATATCCACCTTTGACACTGCAGGTTCCAGTCTCTTCAACACCTTGCTAACAGAGTTTGAGCATCCTGAGCAACTCATAGAAACATTGTATTGGTAGTGACTTTGTTCCGACATTTATTTTAACTTGTTATTATATCTCACGATGAGCTCTAAAGGGGAAATAGCTGATAGTATAATTTAGGAGTTATTCCCGGTTTATATAGATCAGTTCATACTTTTAAAACCTCTTGTCTGGCACTGCTTTGTAATGTATATTCCAAATTCAGAATGCCAGGCCAAGGAGGTTATTTAGGAAATATCACGTGGACTGGTGCAATTGGCCAGTGAATAGTTTTAAAACTACAAACTTAAGGAAGTCAATGATTGAAAATACTTTCATTGCTTATTTTATTCTAGCTCGACGTTCCTAATTTCTCTTATATCATCGATGGCATTTCTTCTCAGTGGGGTCTCTGCGAACAATAAAACGATCCATTGTATAATTTCGTCAGTGGTAAAAAGATAGAAGTCGCCGTGATAGAACAATTCCATTATGTCCTTGAGATGTAGGGGTAGAAACGTTCCTATGAAGGAAAACTTTTCACGCAGTTCACTCATTTCCTTGCTGTGAGGTAGAATTGTGACTTCTGTCTTTGCGAATATCAAAGAGATAAATTCTGATAAATTCTCAGAATTTTTCTCAGATATAATATTCCAAGTCAGAATTTTTCCTGCGATACAATTCTGATATAAAAATTTCAAAAATTTTGTGATACACTCTTGTGCGACTCCATTGTTCAATTGAGAAAAAGGCCCAATCACTTCGTTGTGAATAAAAGGCAACAACTCAGTGATTGTCGTATCCCAAGAGGGGTTTGACTCGTTTTGCTCAAATTCTTCCAATTGTTGTGACACGTAAGTATCACAAATTTTTTCTCTAGTTCTAATATTAAAATCCAAATAATTCAAAGCCAATTCATACAGTCTTGAAAATGATCTATCTGCCGAGTGTATGTAGCTTAAATCTCTCGATAGCTGACACCAATCATCTCCAAAATATGGTATGCACATTCCCATATACGCAGTTTGAAGCACATTCAATTTGTAACGATAATACGGTTCATCAAATGAACCACCACATTTCTCTTTCCACCTTTGAGAGAAGACTCGAATCGATGCCATATATTTTTTTGATAATGACGTAACCTTAAAAGAAGATTTGGTCTCAACGCTTTTCATGGATTTTCGCTCATCTTCTACATCGAAATCAACATTCCAAGCGTCATCCCATCCGTCTTCAACTCCTTCGGTGTCTGCATTATCTTCTACAGCTCCAAGATCGTCTGTCTTTTCTGTGTTCCTACTTTTTTTCGATATGCGGCTTACATTATCTCCCTCAACGCTAACGTCAATCTGATCATCCCAACCATCATCTGCTTCCCAGCCCCAATCTTCGGTTTCATCATCTTTTAAGTTTTTATTTGTCATACCATCTGCGGCCATAGAATTCCTTGAGCTTCCTGTCTGGTAAGTTACAAGCTTAGGCTCAACTCTTACTAAATTTTTGTTTTCATCTTCAAATAGCATGCGCAGCTCTTGCAATTGTTCTTGGAAGATTTTTTCAAGCTGCAGATGGACATATAACTCTTCACTAGTCAAAAGACGCTCAATTTCACTTGCGATTGCTTTTGACATGTCCTCTTGACTGTTCAAAAGTTTTTCTAGTAAACAATTGACACGAAGAGCTTTCTTTTTAACAGAGCTTTCTTGTGGACCGAAAACGCCGGATGCATTTTTTTTGATAACTTTTAATAGATCATTTGCAAGAACAGGACAAAGTCTTCGTACAAGCACTGACTTAGCTCCAGGTGGCGATGTGTGATCAAGAAACAGAAGAATGCTTTCAAAGTTTGATAACGTTCCAGCGGTTGTCTCCTCATTACCAATATACACCCCTTTGAGGATGAGGAAATCCTTGTCGTCACTGAATGCAATCTCCTTTTTTCCAACAAATATTAGACTCTTCATTTTTTCCACTATTACGTCAAGATGTATGTGATCATTAAATATGGATTTCAAAGTGGCTCTGACATTTTCTTGGAGATCAGCTAGGAGCATGTCGTCGATAATCCAGTGTTTCGAATCCACAAGCCCTTCTGGGAAAAATAGTGTTGCAACAGACTCTATAAAAGCCGAATATTCTATTTCAACGTCATCCTTGCCCCACTTGATCCGTTTATGAAGTGCGATCGAATCATCCTGTACTTTCCAAAAGGCTTTGCATACTTCATGGACCTGATGCACAAACTTGACGTGCAAACCATCAACAAATCTGGAAACTGATTGTTGTAGACCAAAGCTTTTATTCAGGATGAACTCATTCTCATATAATTTCTTTCTCAAAGTCTTCAACGACTGGTAGCAATTCTCGAACTCCTGGAGTTCAAGATTGGTTTCAATCTCCAACACTAGCCCCGGAATGCTTCTAAGCCGACTCAATTCATGCAGCTCTTTACTCAGCTCCTGCTCCCTGCTTAGTATATCAGAACTATTGTGACCATTCTCTCTATTACTGTTGAGATATTCCTCCAGCAATTTGTCGTTCTTTAACTCACGCAGCAGTTTATCGTTGTCACCCAATAAGTTTCTTACTGGGTCTCGAATGATCTGCACAACACCCTCCATGCTACAAGAAACGCTACAACTCCCAACGTCGCTTCAAGAGTCTTCTTTCACTGAAGACCCTTAGGCATCTTTTATTTTGCACCAATGCAAGTCTCGTATTACAATTATTAGAATCATGCTTTACGATGAATAAAGAAATCGAAACAATCAGCACTTGTTGAACATTACTGCAAGTGCTACGAAATCCGTGTGCCTTATACTTGTGATTCAGATTAAACTGATGATTGTTGGATAGGAAATGTTATCGATCATATTTTGATCTGAGTGAGCTGAGATAGTTTTTCATCATAAACATGTATAGCACGAATTTTCAAGATATTTTGAGTACAACAAGCAAGAACAACGTTGCGGCATCGACTGCCAGCGTAGTCTTACGCTGCCAAGTTGCCAGTCTGTATAGGCTTGTAACTTATGTTCATCTACATACTGCCAATGAAATTGATGTAAAGAGTGAAAAGTGCGGAAACACATTCATCTTCTCCATTTAAATAAATGACTGAAAAAATTTTCAATCCAAGTTACCCGAACACGCGCTATAAAATTAAACAAGTACTAATTCATGAGGGCATACAGCTATCCAGCTTGTTTCGGCGTTAATCACCAATTAGGAGGCACCCCATTAGATCTCCAGATATGAATTTCCATGCTATCAAAAGAATTTTCTCGAGGTATCGAGTTAAGCTTGATTCGAAGGCAATTTAATAGTCTTGTTTTTACGTGGTTGCAGGTCTAGCTCCACAATTTGAAACGTGCATCGTTCAGGTGTCACATATCTGCAAAATCTTAGTTATTTATGCATCTTTATTTTAGATGCTGGCCCAATAATGAGTTCAACATGACGGAAATATTTTTCCTATGACCTTACAGCCGTCAGAATAAGAAAGTTGTCACTTTGGCTCGTCGCCAAAGTGCAATTTCTGCCAATTTAGCATTTAAAACTAATAATTCACCACTTTTGGTTACCATTGCCTGCAGGTTCCACGTATCGAAAGCCTGTGCCCAAAATTTAGGTAGCTTACATAGTAGTCTCCAGATTTTTCAGGGCTAAAAGAATTTATATACACATATGCGTAATCATAGAAGCAGGGTTCCGACTCTGTAGAGCTCCGTACTACAACTTTGGCAGTACTTTTGCAATTGGGTATCATTAGACCATATCTGAGATACCTCCTGTTCAACGATATGGCAGTTTTCGAGCTCTTTCACAAGGAATTTTTTATATTGGTCCTGTACCAGCTCGCGTTCCATATTCTGAAGGATCTTCAATTCGATCAACGCTTCGTTTCGCTTAGCTGAAATCTCTTCCCTGGTTGCCTTATACTTGTAAATCTCTGCAGAATGAGTATGGTTGAACTTTTTGTAGGGAAGATTGTCATTCTCGTACGCAAGAGTGAATTTTAATAGATCGAGGTCCTTGATGGTGATCGCATGATGCATTGATACTTCGCTATTCTCCTTTGCGTAGTCGTGAAATGCGGTTTCAGCTCTTTTAACAGACCAGTAAGCAACTGATGATTTACCGGACAAAAATATATTCACCGTTATGGATAGCAGTAATCCTAAGAGGAGAGTTCTATTGATATGTGTAACATTGGAGACCATCAGGAGAAGCCATCGGAAAATATATCTCAAAAATAAAAATGCAAAGTTTGTTATTTTATAGCCAATCAGTTTTAGGATAACTTTGAAGATGATTGAAAGGGAATAAACAACGTCTATATTCAAATCTTCCTGTAATTTTTCATTGGACAAAACTGATTTGGCAGAATTATTCAAGCCTTTTGATTCATCATTTTGTTCCGCCCTACTCTTAGCGACCCCTATCATACCGCATATTTTGATTGCCTTGATAGTTTTACCATGCTTTCCAATTTTTTCCAAGTAGTATCTGATCATTTTTCGAATGGATGCGTACTCAAAGCTAGTAAAATGTCTGGCCCACGGCATTACTGCTCTCTCTGCGAAAGTCAGATTATTTACACATTTACCAGTTATTGGATCTAGGAACTGGAGCTTATAGAAAATGTATAACAGACATGCCGAAGAAGACGATGGTGAATTGAGTGAGAATCGTGATTCGTTGGCTTCCATAATAACATGCTTAGCTTTCACTCTTAATGGTCTGCAAAATGGAATTTTTATTATTATTGGGTCTTGTTCGATTTCGTAATATTTATTTTCAATGACCCTTACCATCCTTTGCTTCAATTTGAGTTCGCAGGTTTGTCCTCTACGCACATTACCCAAAAAACTGTCTGTTAGGTTTAAGTTGAACTCTAGTGTTCGAACCAGCTGCCCCTGGCCGTCAGCAGAATTCTCTTGCATCCAATTACTGGATATATTAGAGTTAGTATCTTTCGTTGCCAAAAGTAAACTCCTTGGAAAAGCAATTGATTGATCACCGTACAAAATATGTATGAGGCATTTACTACTCACCTCATAAGCATGTCGATACATAACTGAGTATTCCCGTTGAATTGATTTACGCCTTCTGGAAAGATCTGACGATTCTTCGTCATTCGGCCAGAATGATTCACATAGCTTAGTTCCAAAGCTATTGTCAGTATCTGCATGGTTTTGAAAAATCTTTGAACCAGCTAGAGTACTTCTCCTGTGCCTTTCCTGAAATTCTGAATCCATAACATTCAACCTTTTGAAGATCTCTTCTTCTTTTTTCGGCTGTTTCAGAGCTTTGTTTTCTAAAAGATACTGGAGCTTATTAGCAATTAATTGGCGATCGACGAAGTAAACAAACATCTTCAGCTGAATGCCGTTTACATCGTAGATTCTCAACAAGTTATCTGCAGAGGTATCCACCTCAACCGAAACCAAATCACCTAGGCTCCGGTGTGTTAAACATATAAATCCCATCGAGTTCATATAGCAGTAAATGTGATCTACCGTGACGTAGCAATTTGCTGAGAATTTTTGCCTTTTGTTGGGAAACCAAAATGAGCTAAAGTTAAAAAGTAGCAATTCATCCGGAAACTGATTGAGCTTTTGATTTATGGTAAAAAATAAACTTTTGAACTGAACATCCTCCACTTTCATTTGATTTGGATAAAAGTTAGGGTACACAAGAGTGGAAGTGGTCATACCTCTACCCAATTTCTTTGTGGATACCGCAGGTTCTTCTTCTTCATCGTCATAAATTGCGTAATCGCTCCAATTAGCAGAGCCCCAGATATTGGCCAGAATAGCGTTTGGTAAATGATGACTCTTTTTGTAAAGATTTGCCATTACAGCCACCGGTGTCAACTTTGTTGAAATAGGCGTTCCGGCCAATTGGAATTGAAAGTATTTATGACCGGCTGATGATTCCATATATAGACTAGCCAGCTCTGAATCTGTCATGCTCATTATTGACATTGTATTTTCGTCACATGTTGTTATGAGCTGATCTGTTGTCGTCGTGGTGCTTGATGCAAACTCCAAAAATTCCGGGAAGTACCTTTTGAAGGCCATGTCATATTCAGCGCTATCATGGCTCAAATTGTATGCATACCTCTTTGAAGCATCAAACGTGTTTAGCCAAGATTTTAGCTCCTGTAAACTTTCCGCTTGTAAAACGAGATGAATATCTTTGATACTGTTAGTCCTTGCTTTTGAGGATCTCGTCATTATTTTCACTTCAAAACAAAATTTACGGTCTTCATCAGGATCATACCTTATCGAAGTTAGCAAAACACCAAACTTATCGGTTTCTTCGACGCTTGTCTTTGAAGAGGACAAGAGAAACAAACCGAAAACAGAGTTCTTCAAAAAACACCATCTACGAACCCACACGGTTCGACTTGGAGAGCCAACCGTAGTCTTCATATAGAGCCATCCTGACTTCTCTGGTGGATTTTTAATTGCTTCGGTTTTCTTACTTAATAGCGAAGAAAAATTAATGCTTTTCACATTATAATCATTAACTTCCTGAGCTGGTGCAATTTTAGATAGAGAATATTCCATAACCTGTTGTTTCGCTTTTTGCATGTCAGATGCCAATATTTTTGTTGATGCAATTGAGTTCTCAATCCAATGCGCGTAATCCTTGAGACTTGCAGATAAAGCCGGAGCTAGATCAATAAACTGACCAATTTCCTTCATGGACTGGGAAGCCCTGGTTTGAATGGTCTCCATAACCTCTAATAGAAACTTGTCTATGGCCAGTTTCATTGTAGAAATTGCACATACTAATTCCAATGACGATTTAAGATATTCTTTTCTAATTTCAAATATTTGAAAGGCATCCTCTTTTATGGTGGCAGGCTCAAGATTAGTGTTTGAAATTTTGATGGCCTGGTATTTGCCCAGCATATTGTCGTACTTGCTTTGGTAATAGTCAAAATTTGCTCTTCTATCCTTATATGGCTCTATGGCTGTATTCATCAACTCAAGTAAAGAGTTAGGGCTACCGTAATCCTTTTCACACACCACCTTGAATACTTTGCTAGAAAGTTCATAAAATGTCTGATTGAATGACCCCACGAGCGAAGGCGTATTGGCTTGATTAGCTACAAACCCATTGCTCAAAATCATTGGCGATGGTAGCAATAGTGATATGAATGTATTATGCGCCCTTTGGAAATCTTCCATACTTGAAGAGTATTTGTTGTATATGAAATCTACAACTTTTTCCATCCATTCCTGGAAGATTTCAGTTCTAGTTTGAAAATGATTCACTGATGCTCTGAATGATGGAGTATCAAGAGAAGCCTCCTTGAATGCAATGGAAACAAGTTTCATCTTTTTCCATTCCGACACTTTCCCATTCGGCTCTTTTGGCTGTAACTTTTGTTTTACCATCTCTATCAATCAGCAAAGTCCCAATCTTCAATAGCAGGCAATGCTACTGATTGTGCTACAGATTTAAAGAAAACAATTATAAATATTCTGATGTCTGTAATAATATTTCTTTTACTTATGTTAATATTACCTTAATTGTCGTGATAAATTACTCACGTGACATGTATTTAAAGTTATTATGACTATAGAAAGTAAAGTTCACATGTTGGTATTAGAAACCTTTGGACGCGAGGTTATCTGCGATGGCCAAATAAAAGTTCAGTATGTCTATATCTGGTTTCACTTTTTGCTCTAACGAATGGTTTGTGTTCTCAAGCAATTTACCGATATCTCTCCGAATTTTATTTCTCCAATTGATAAGGTCCAGGTGATCCACATTCGCAAGTGTTCCCTGATATTGACCCCATTTGCTACTTTGCACGCTAACCAAACCATCATTTGGGTTACCGTTAGAAGAATTGTCGATTATCTTCCATGAAGTATAAAAAGCGTTGTGCCATTTTGGCTTGAAAAACGACCCATATGAGTAATATGACACAGCGGGCTCATTCAGAACTCTTTCATTGAAGTACTTCATGTATTCTGTGGTAAGTTCGTAGAAACATGGTGGTAATAGGATAACCGGGGCCTCGAATGCGATGAGTTTTCTAAGATCCTCTGATAGGTTTACCACGTAGTCTGCCATTTCAGATCCACGATGGGCCGTAGATATTGTAGTTAGACTGAGAACCTGATAGCTTTTATCTGGAATCTTTGAAATGAGATAACGACAATCTAGACCACCCATCGAATGGGCGATTAGATTCAGTCTGATTCTGTCGTCTTTTTCGAAAGTCTCATCAGTGCTTTCTTCCGATGTATTGTAAACCTGACCTTTACTGGCTGTTTGCTTCAGTTTTTGAGTTTCTGTCTCGAGAAATGCATTTAGTATTGTGGCGCGTTCTTCTATACTGCCAAAACTAGGAACGCTGGCAGTAATTACGGTGCACCCTTTCTGCTCCAGGCGTTCCTTCACCCCAATCCAATACTCAACCTCAAGGATACCTCGATTTCCCAGTTCTTCACTATTACTGTGATCAACGATGAAACTTTCACGATTCAGACCCTGCAAGTGGTTATAAAGGAGCTTTGTTAATTGCGTAAGAGAGGGAATCAAAATCAGTTTGTCAAAGCCTGATAATCCATGGCACAAGACAATCGGATTCTTTGGTGCGCGGAACTTTTCTCTCAATGGGACGCTTGATATCAGCAATGCTGTAGTGTTGCTGTAACTTGAGCAAAAGGATCTGTATGACTGATTAAATGACAAAACTGTCGGATCATTATATTTACTAGATAAAGATGAAAGTGATGGGGCTTCCGATTTATATTCACGTTCCTCTGAACCGTTTTTCAACATCTCATACTTGTCAGTGCTTGAACGTTTTCATAGATCGATTCACTGTGTATTAACGTGTGATTGTCCCCTTCGCAATTTCTCGGCGTGTCGCATTTTCTTTGCTACAGAAAAAATTCAATGAATAAATCAAGAGAATGAAGAGAGTCACACAAGAAGTTTAAACGTATACTGACTTTAATTTGGTAACCTCCTTGTTTAGATTCGTTTAAAACTTTGACTGAAATTCACGTGAATTCTTTTATCATCGATGAGCACACCATCCATCTGTTTGTAAGATTCTTCACAAGATCTCCTGTCTTTAAATTCTATGAAGCCATAACCGAGAGATCGACCGGATAATTTATCTCGTATAATCTCCACAGAATTTATTTCACCGAACCTGTGGAAAATTGTAGCTATGTCTTTCGCTCTTGTCAAAGGATTTAACTTGCATATGAAAAGAACGCATTCCGACGGTTTAATGCCCATCGTTGGCACATCTGAAGCTATCTCAAAAACTAACTCTTTCCTTTTAATATCGTCCAGAATTTCATCTCTTGTATCCCAGAGATCGCGATGCTCTTCCAGCCATTCTTTAGATATGCGGACATCTCGAAGTGGTAATGATATGCTGAGCCTGTGAACATTTTCCAGGGGTGGAAATGGATCGAATACAAGGTAAGTTTTTTTAATTCTTATATCGTTTAAAGGACGTTTCATGTCGTCTACTTCAAGACTGTTCATAATTTTTAGTAATTTTTGACTCTCCACTGTAACTTCTCCATAGAAGATCATATTTTGCATCGGCTCCTCAAGGTCATTCAGAACCAAAACAACTTGAGAACCTATTAGTTGTGGAGTAGAATCATCTTTATTGACAGCCTTAAATCCAAATTGACCCTTCCGAGTCCGCTGCGAAGTTGACAGTAGATCCGTTGCCCTAATAAGCTGCGACCCATTGCTGCTTTCTTGGTCTTCAAGACCTTTGATGGACATATTGTGGGTTCTCAATTCCTTTCTATCCTCAAAACCTACAAGCGCATCACCAAACATAACTGATCTTCCCTTTTGCAAATCGTAAAAGCATTGACGATCATAAAACCCCATCTCGCATAATTTCAAAAAGTTATAGGATTCAATTTTGTAGTTCTCATAGGCTAAATCAATAACTAGATCCCCAAGAGTAGTTTCAATTAAGACGCTCATACGCAAGTACCTCGTATTAGCTAATGTTTTGCAGTTGATAATATACGTATATCTTACTTATATTCTGTACTTATGAAGTCCACGTGATTTATTTCAAGATTTCATATCAACTCGTAATCTTCATAATCTAGCACATATATCAGTACATATACATCTAAATATATGGATATATATAAGAACATCTCTATCTCCCTGATTCTCCAAGTGTATCCCTAATTAAATTCTTAAGCGGTGGAACGTTATTGATAACGTTAATACCGAAAGATCTCAACGCTACGATAGGGGCATAGTCCGTGCCATAAATTTTATTCAACTTGTCAACCATGCCTAAGAGCAAATTATTAATAGGATAGCGATCAGCCCAGAATGACTGCAGACTTAGTAAAGACCCGATGTCAGATCCTCTAGAAACAGCTATTTCCAAAGCATCAACTAAAGCCTCAACGTCTCCCTGCCCCATGTTCAGTCCTTGTCCAGCCAATGGATGAGTAGTATGTGCAGCATCTCCAACTAACGCGATTCTTTCGGAACAATAAGTATCTGCGTGTGACAGTTTTAACGGGAAACGGGCTCTCGTGTCTGGCAAAATGCCCTGAACTTTGGGGGGATACTTTTCATCTATCATGTTTTCGTCTTCAGAAGAACTGAAAACTTGCTCTATTCTGAAATTGATATCTTCACTTAGCTCCTTCGTTGAGATTGTTTTATCTTCTAACTGCTTGTAATAAAATTTCATATCAGCATCCTCTAAAACAAAGGCAGCATTGATTAGGGCTGTAAATTGTTCTGGAGTGATGGACGTCAGGAGTTTTGATAAGCGCTCAGTGCAACTCCAAACAAGCGTAGCATTCTCACCCGGTAATGGTAAATGAGCGATAGGTCCTGTAGGAAGAAATCTTTGCCAGCCCCTGATCTTATATGGAGGATATTCTAGTTTCATAGTTGCAACAACGCCAAACGCATTGTAAGACCAGCCTCGAGACGGAATTCTAGAGAACTTCCTTACAGGGGAGTTAAAGCCATCTGCCCCTACAAGTAATCTCGTTTTATAAACCTCTCCGTTATCCAGCGTTACTAATGGCCAGGATTTGGCGTCATAGGGATCGTTAAGCTCAATTCCGGAAACTTTCGTATTGTCAATGATTTTGAAGGTGTTAGGATCTGGTGAAAGTTGATCAAGTCTTTTAAGCAATGACGACTGAACGTTTAAAATTTCAATCATACAAGCCATTGAATCTTTTTCCATATCTAAAGTTGCATCAGAACATCCCTCGGTCACATATAAACCATCATAAACTTGTATCCTGTCATTCATTAAGCTTACACCAGCTCTTTCCTCCAGGAACCTTCTAGATGGTGGTGTTAAGCTAATTACACGATTCGTATAATTATCTGGAGGTGAATTGTAGAATGAAGCAACTTTGCCCTTCAAATCGCTTGCATCTACAAGTACAGTGGACAATTGGTTCAGTTTAGGTGATGATTTGATTGCCGCAGCCAATGTCAAACCAGCGGGACCACCGCCGACTATCAAAACATCTGCCAGTTTGGGAACTGCATGTGTTGCAGAAGATATCAAGCGGATCAATTTGTGAGGTGCAGACACCTTGCCGAACATTATATGTTTTCTTAGATATCTCACAACAGTTGCAACTAGTTCGTTTTTCAGAATGTCAAGTAGGGAAGCTTAGAGTAGAACTTGCTTTCAATTTTAAACAGTTCGTCAATGACGCAAGGAGCCGACAAATCTAAACGGGTTACGAAAATAAGATCAGCTTAGAGTAAAACAATGTCTCTGTGAATCAAGAAACAAGAGATTCGTGATAAAATCGGAAATTTGTCGTCCTGAACACGTAGAGTTTTTGCTGCTACGGCGATTTGTTTGATAGTCGTGATTGCATAAATAGAGTGACCTAAAGCCAGGGAAAGTGCCATACACAATATCATTTCTTTCACTAATCTTGACCTCCCCTGAACCAGTGGAATAGTAATCACTCTTTAAGTATTAGTAAAAGATGCAGAGTGCTGCTTTTCGATGGCCTGTTTGAAGCAAATAGCATATTTCAAAAGCCCGAAAGTAAGAAATATTTGACAAACAGAATTGCACAACACTTCTTTTGCGTTCGTATTTCTTCATTATAAAGGAATAAATAATGAGAACCCTTTATTCTAATCGGCTTGCATTAAGGGTTTTCAGGCCATCATACCGCGGTGCTTTCACAAGAACCTCTGACTATTCGAGAGGTGTCATAACCCATATAAATAGGCCGTTTTCGATTACCTCCAAAACTTACAACACAGCATCTTCGAATCTGATGAACGATAAAGTCCATATCGAGAAACTTGACGTGAATGCGGTCATTGGAGCAGACTCCTGGAACCAATTGAATGCGCAACAATGCTTTGTAACAATGAATATGCTCACCGATTTCAGCAAAGCCGCTGTTGGAGACGATCTGAATTATTCTCTAAATTACGCTGTCATATCGAGAGATATTGCTGAATTTGTGCAATCTAAAAGGAACTGGAGATCCTTAGGTAATCTATCCAGATCAGTCTCAAATTACGCATTACAAAAGTATTCGGGAATTGAGAGTTTGCAATTGCTAATCGAAACGAAAACAGGACACATAAGAAGTGATTCCATTTCCTGTTTAGTAAATCAAATGAATAGTAGAGCACCGACGAGACAGAAAGATGTCTACGATGTTATACAAATTTCAAATATAAAGATGTTGACTCTAATTGGAGTGTTTACCTTTGAAAGGCTGCAAAAACAATATGTTACGTTAGACATACGCCTCCCGTGGCCAAAAGACTTGGTTAATCACGCTTCTTATAAATCAATCATCGAAAGCGCCGTTAGCCACGTCGAAAACTCCAACTTTTTAACGGTAGAAGCTCTCGTTGAATCAACAGCTAAGGTAATCGCATCTAATCCATACTTCAGGAAAAATAATAAGTTGCCTATAGAGCTCAAAGTTATTAAATTGAATGCGATAACAAATACCACAGGTGTTGGTGTGAGCATCATCAAGACTCCTCAAGAACTGGATTCTATTCCACTTCCTCACGTACTTGAAACGAAAACAACTTCATCGGCACTTTTCGCAGGGAACCAAGAGAATGACATCATTTCAAATACATACCCCAAAGCTTGGAGTACTGCTTTTATAGCTTTCGGTTCCAATATGGGTAATAAAGTTGAAAATATTCAGAAGGCACTAGATTATTTGAATGCGAGTGAAAATGTTGAGATTCGGAAAGTGTCTTCTCTGTTCGAAAGCGAGCCTATGTATTTTGAGGATCAAGACGTTTTTATGAACGGCTGTGTCGAAATTGTGACAAAGTTGACGCCACATGAACTACTAAAACTCTGTAAGGACATCGAGTACAAGGAATTGGGTAGAATAAAGCATTTTGATAATTGTCCCCGTGTTGTCGATCTTGATATTATTATGTTTTATGATAAAGATGGCAGCCAAGTTATTTTGAACACTAAAGACTTGATCATTCCACACCCTAAATTACTAGAAAGAAGTTTTGTGTTAGAGCCACTCTGTGAATTGCTTCCCCCTGACATAACTCACCCTTTGACAACCGAACCTTTAACAGACCATCTTAATCAGATATATGATCAAGGAAATGAAGCAGATGTCTTGTGGAAGATAATACCTCTGCAGCCTCGCTCCTCCAATTTCAGAGCATTGAAGTTCATGAATGTGAAAATGACGGACGAAATTCTACGCTCCAAAGTCATAACAAAGTCGCCAGCATTATTGATGGGTATTTTGAATGTGACTCCAGACTCTTTCTCGGATGGAAATAAGCAGTATTTAAATCTCCAAAAACAGATCGAAACAGTGAAAATCATGTGCTCCGATGCTTTGCGGCTACAAGATAAAATTATTATTGATGTTGGTGGCTGTTCTACCAGACCAAATTCCTCTCAAGTCTCCGAAATGGAAGAACTAGAACGAACAATACCAGTTATCAAATCAATTAGGACATGTAAAGACCTGCCACAAGAAAATATCATCATATCTATTGATACTTACAGAGCAAAGGTAGCTCAAGAGGCTATTATTGCCGGGGCAGATATAGTGAATGATATCTCGGGGGGAACTTTTGATTCGGATATGTTTGGTGTCATAGCCTCTCATCCAAATGTGGCTTATGTTCTGTCTCATACCAGGGGAAACATTTCCAGTATGATTGACTTAAATAAATACGAGCAACCCAATAGCAATGTGAAAGAATATATGAATGGTGAAAAAATTTCTGGTAGGAGTGCAATTCTTCTTCGCTCAATAGCTCATGAACTCAGTGAGCGATACGCTCAAGCGATTGGAGAAGGAATTCGTCGTTGGCAGCTAATATTAGACCCGGGACTTGGTTTTGCCAAAAATGGAAAGCAAAATTTGGAAATAATTAGGCAACTCGACCTTTTGAAGAACTACGCATGTATTTTAGAATCAGGCGAGTTTGTAAATTTCAAGAATATCCCAATACTAGTTGGCCCATCTCGCAAGGCATTCATCGGCAAAATCACAAAAGATGATGACCCGAAGGATAGAGATTTCGCGACAGCGTCCGTTATTTCGTCATGCATCGGATTTGGTGCAGATATAGTGAGGGTCCACAATGTTGTTGATTGTTCGAAGACAATAAAGATCGCCAATACTCTCTACAGAGATGCATAAGCCTAAAAGAGTTTCTAGGCTGAATAAAAATAAAAATAAAAAAAAATAAAAAAGGTATTGAATTTATTTACTTAAAACCAAATCATTTTACAGTCCAGTATGTCGGACAAGTGTATTTAATATAAAAAACCTGAAATATTGAGAATAATCAGCCAACGTTCCTCGTAGCAATCGCTGGCCAATCAGGCAATGATCCTATTCGTATGTACAATCTCTAGAGATGTGCCCTGATTCATTACAATTGTAACAAATTTTTTCACCTGGACCGCTTGGACAGTCCTTAGACAGATGGCCAAACTTACCGCAAGAGTAGCACTTGGATCCAGTCTGTAAACAGTCCTTGGCCATGTGGTTTGGACCTCCGCATCTGTAACAGGACACCTTATTGCTAGCTTGCGCACTAGATGCTGTTGGGAATCTTGATTTTTTTGGTTCAGAGCATTCTCTTGAAATATGACCTGTTTGATTACAGTTGTAACAACGCTGAATGGTACATTCTGTTCTCACATGACCAGTCTCGCCACAATTGTAACATTGTTTATGCTCAACAGTTCTTGGCAGAGTACATTCGGATTGAACATGTCCTGGTTTGTTACAATTATAACATAATCTATCAGAATCACATTCCTCAGCCAAATGGCCAATCTTCCCGCAGACGTAACAAGCTTTTTGAGACATATTCAACACCACACAATCTATTTCAGAGCCAAATCGGTTATCAGCAGATATAAGTAACGAATTAGATTCTTCAAGATCTCAAATACGTTGCCATACTTGAATAAACTCTACTTCCTCATCGCCTAGTTTGAAAAAATTTTCCTCGTCGTTCGTGAGGGAACAAACCGATGGAGATAATGAAGTTGATTTACATTTCGTTTGCAATCATGTACTAATCTGGAAAAGATAACTAGTTGTTGTATGGCTCTTAATCTCTTTGTGCCAATGATTCTGAACCAGTTTCGAAACTTAACTCAATTTCTGCTATCCTTTGATTTTCTGCTTGAATTTCCCATTCTTCCAATGGTTCTGAGTCGGCAACTTTGTTGCCAAATTCAATAGTTTTATCGAATAGTTCATATGCACGTTCTCGTGTCTCCTTATCATACAATTCCTTCCCTAAATTCATTTCCAAGATACATAGAGAGGCTAGCACTTCGGGTGCTAAAACGTAGTTAGCAAAATCGGCCACCCCCCACCATCTCATTGTTTTGCCTTGCCTTTTCAAAAGGAAAGACTTGAAATGTCGTAAAATCTCTTCCCCGACTCTCAACTGTCTTCTAAAACCGTAGAAACCGGCTTGAAATCGATTAATATCTAATGATCGAAATTCTTTCGAAGATAAGATCCCATTCTGAGAGTATTTAGAGACCGCTGTTGCTTCATACTTATAGTATGAGTCAACAACACCATTGTACATATCCCTGATGATGGGTAAGAGCGGCTGGATCTTATTAATAAGATCAGATGAAGTCAATACTTGTGGCAAATTATATCGTTCTATGTGTAGGTTCCTAACTTTCTGTTTCTCCAAATACTGCACATGAGGCTCCGGCATATCTTTTCGTATTCTTGATCTTGCATTTAAAGCAAGCATCGAATCATCGTTAACTAATGAAGTCTCCGCCTCCTTCAATATCTTCCAGCCATCGTGCCTACCATGGACAGTACATTCTTTCCTCGTAAGTTCAATATCCTCGACGTCAACACTTTGCTTTAAACAGATACCCTTTTCAGGCGAGCTGATGTTTTTCAATTCTTCCAAAATTTCCCTTTCACTTTCAGATGAGATCGAATCAGTGTCTTCATCGTCAACTTCCCCCATTATATCACTGTTGAGTCGCAAGGCTTCACCTTCAATATCTGATAAGTCACTGCTATCGCTCGAATTGTTCCTTTTTTCATCGCTCTTAATCTCTCTAAGGGCATGGAAGCTTTTCGACCTTTTCGAATTACCTGGGCTCTTCACAATTGATCCATAAACACGCTTTCTCTTTAGCTGACTACCGTCCATGTATTCATCAAAAATAGCCTCAAGAGCATGTATTGCCGATAAATGGATGGCTTTTTAAACTGCGAATTTTGCGTTTAATGGTTAATCATGACATGTCTTTCAACCGATTTTTTGAAAGTTGCGTATTTGAAAGACGAAGAGGAAGCTAGGCAAAGAAACTCACGTAAAACACAAAGAGTTTTCTTCAGGCTCCACATCCAAGTAACATCCTTATGTACAGATCTATGTATCTTGTCACCATGTGTCGACAAGAGCCTTTGGTTTCACTTATTTCTTACTTTTCTGCGGCAACCATCAAGGTTGCAGCATATCTATGTTGCTTCTGCAAAATATGACAAGTCAATCGCTATCCGTCGATCAGGCATCAAGATTTCAAGGTGCAAAATAAAATGACGTTTATTAGAATTTGCATTCAAATTGAGCGAAGTAAAAAACTGAATTGAGTAATTATAATTTCGTTGTTGCGATCTTACTTTGAATTATTTCGTGTATTGTGTACTTACGTGGGCTCATCATCATTGCTTTATCTTTACGAAAAAGATTTTGAAAGACGATGAAGAGTCAGTAAAGAGAGTGTTTTATGTTACTGCAGTCGTCAAAGTATCACTAATAATTTACCTAATGGCGATACTACATGAGTGTTAATACCTCTAATCTTTGAAAGCTTCACTAGTAGATATCATTCGACATTATTTTTATCCTTACACCGCATACTATCTTTATGGCATTTCGATTTCGATACGCAATTCGGTGTTACAATTGAAGAAACGATTGGACGTAGTCTAACAATATAGAACAAAGAGCCTGATTTAGTGCATCATTGATTTTTAAATGGACACTCCCAAGGTCAAGAACATGAAACTCTTAGGACAGGAAGTTATGAGTCCTGAATTATCCAATCTCCTCACCGAAAAGCTCCTGTCAAGCATAATGGATAAACCA
The DNA here is from genome assembly GCF_013402915.1 of Zygotorulaspora mrakii. Lineage (NCBI taxonomy): Eukaryota > Fungi > Ascomycota > Saccharomycetes > Saccharomycetales > Saccharomycetaceae > Zygotorulaspora > Zygotorulaspora mrakii. Next base: position 255,691 of record NC_050719.1, read on the forward strand.
CAAATAGAAGATTTAGAAGACGAAAGATACATTCATGTTAACACGAGATCGCAATCAAGGTTTGCAGTACCTGTAAACCCTAATGAAGTTATGTCTATTGAGTTTCATCCATCCGGCAAATTCTTAGCTTACGGTAGGATCGATGGCTCTTTGACCATCTGGATTTTAGACAGTTCGTCATATGCAAAAGCCAGAAAAATATATTTAGCAGATGCTATTGATATCGATAAAATGGTGTATTCATTGAGTTGGAACGCTAATGAGACAAGCCAGTTCGCTACCGTTGCAAACACATCGGAAATTTTCATATGGGGAATAGATGAGGGAAAGAGAAGCTTAACGAAGTTACGAACACTTACGGTTGGCTCCAAAGTAAAGCTTTTTAAATGCTTTTACGATCCCATGGGCAATTGGCTTCTGGCAGTTACCAAATCTGAGGAGTTATACCTTTTCAATGTGAGGTCAGATCACGAAATGCATTCAACTTTTGATGTCAAGGCAATTGTACCAGATGATTCTATATATTGTGTTAGCTGGAATAACAGTGGCTCTCACATTTTCCTAGGCTTGAAGAGTGGAAAACTGGTGGTTCTGGAATTAGATGAGACAGAAGGAATTTCTGTCAAAAGTATTTTGTCCTCCCATAGAGCATCATTAAATTGTGTGAAAATGGATCCATGGGGTAGATATGTAGTAACTGGAAGTACGGACGGTACGTGCTGTATTTGGGACTTGAAAACATTGTGCTGTGAATTATGTATTGATGAATTTGATTGTTCTGTTTCTCAAGTTGACATAGATGCACTAGGCAAAATCTTAGCTATTTGTACCACAGATGGCGTAGTACGATTTTATGATATAAATTCTGGTCATTTGTTCCTCCAGCAAAAAATCAAGAATTCAAACTCAGATGTAATTTTGTTATTCAAGCCCGATAGTACAGATTTAATTATTTCTGGTAAACAAGATATATTACAAAGCCATTTTACCCCTAACCACTACCATGACGTTTTATCTCTATGGAAAACAGTGCACGAAAAATCACGTAGTACTTCTCGAAACAAAAATAATATAAGCAGTACCATAAACAACCCAGATAATACCAGGAGACCAAATAAGAGGGTAAGAGACCATGATAGAATAACAAATAACTCTAAAAGAGAAAGAGTCTCTCAAAGGACTAGCAGATTCACAGACAAGCGACAATAGAAAATTACAAGAGTAGAATAGGGTAATATGTAGTTGTACTATTAAAGCCAATATTTACAGGTTCGCATTATATGAACTAATGTGCAGTTACGAGGAAACAATTTTAAATTAGTTGTCCGCCAATAAAAACCCCGTGCTCTTGAAGTAAGTGGCTTCTACACGATCTTGTATTTCTTCTTTTGTTAGCCAAGCGTACTCCACGAAATCTTGTTTATTTTGCAACTTGAATTCACCAGCTAAGATATGCGATTTAATGATAAATTGATGACCACCATTTTCAATTTCTAATGCTGCAGCTGGAGTATTTGAAACTGTCCATGTCTTGATACTTCCACCGCCCAAAGACCTCAGTCCTTCCTCCGCACTAATATGTAGAGGTTTATCGTACGCTGGAAAGGAGGGAAAATTCCACGAGCCATCCTGCGCTTTCACCATTAGGTACAATGTTCTATCCAGTTTCCTTTCGAGACTTGTCTCATCTCCTGTTTTGTCCGCTTCCGTGATTCTGGCATTGGGGACCACCGGCCTTGAAATATCGGAGCCCTTCTGTGTTACTTCACTTCCTTCATTACTCTCCCTCGGTAAGGCGATTTCCTGCTTTTGGCTTCTTTCCCTGTTGTGTTTTACATCTGGTGTTCCTTTTGGGAACCATACGCCGGGTTGCTTACTTATAGGTCCCTTTTGTGCCATGAGAAAACGACGTTCCGCTAATGTGCCTCTTCTGAAATAGAAATAGTGAGGAAATGTCCACATAAGCCTCTTCTTCAATTCACTTTGATAATCGTAGTACTGACTCTCGATTTTATTTAGTTCGGGAGTGACCACAGGAATACGGGATAGCAGGAGACCAGCCGAAATGGGATTACCGACAGCACTTTGGGCGGCAGTAGCTATCTTCCTCCTGAATGGTAACATCTCTGATATAGTATTACCTTTCAGAAATCTCAATTGCCTATACGACTGATCTTAACTTTTACTATCTTTTATTGGTGATCTTCAATAACAAATTTTTCAGCCTAATGGTTTCAATACCTTTTGACGGAAATCTTGAAGCTTTCATAAAGAAGGAAGGGATTTATGAAAAATCATTGTTACACACTTAAACATTACATAATAATTCAATTTTGCTGTTGATTCAGCATGCTCATCAGGGAGTTTAATTGTGCAGTAGCATCAAAAGAAGTCTGCGCTGCTTGTGGTTGCGAGTATCCTGCCGTTTGAGGTTGCGGTTGTTGAGGATACGGAATTTGTTGTTGGTATGGCTGTTGTGGAACCTGAGGATACATTTCGTTTGTGTTGGACGCTTGGTTTGTTCTGTATGTGGGCATAGGCGGCGTGGAACCAGAGTTTTTGTCTGCTTTGCCTGATCTTGGACCGTTTCTACCAGAGTCAGTAGGCATTTTCTGCGAAATTGCCTTTGAAGAAACGCCTTCCCCGACTATAATATCAGGCTCTTCAAACACGACGCCGCCCTGTAGGCGTTGGCCGCCCGTTCCACCCCATTGTGCATGAACGCACCACTTCTTATCAGCATCAGTTAGCCTATGTAATGGAATTATACTGTAACCATGTTGGTAGTCACAACAATCCCTTGGACCAAATCCCACACCCCAACGAGTTCTTAAAGGAGAGGAGCCATCTTTGTTGAAGTTGAGTAAAACGTTTTCAGCCTCGCTTCTTGAATAAACTTTAACAAATGCATGCTTTCTTGCATTGTTCAGAATCACGCTTTGTACCTCTGCGTAGGGCCTTAAAACTGTAGCAATGTCCCATTCTTTCATATTCATTGGTACTCCGCCAACAAACAAAGTACGACTAAAAACTTTAATATGATCAGGTGGTAGATTAGCCTCAAAGCTAACTGGTTTGGATCTAGAATGAGAATTCGATGGAACATTTTGCTCATCCGGATACAAGTGATGATTATTTGTCCCTAAAGGACCATTTGAATTTGTGTGAGCGCCACTACTATTTCTTGTACCCGTTTCTCTTCTTGGTGATCGTGATCTATTTCTTCTACTTGAGTATCTTTCACGTTCGCGTTCCCTTTCACGTCTGCTGCCATATTCTGTAGTTACATGACTCTGATGAGCAGGTTCTCTTTGCGGCAGTGATGTGAAATTTCGCTGATGTTGCAGCTCATCTTGTTCTTGAAATTGTTGCTGAACAGAAACTAGAACTTGAAATAATGCTGCCTGTTGTTCAGCCAAATCATTGGATTCCAAAGTTGTGGGCAAGTGAACTCTAGGTACGAATTTCAATGGTTTTAAATTGTTCAGAATTTGTACGCATCTTTCATTTGGATCATCAGAAAGTTGATCTTGGGAAGAACCGGAAGTGTGACTAGATTCTTCCTCGGCGTTCATGGAGAAATATTTCGACCTAATAGCATTCAGGTAACTTTTTGGGAACAGCCCAGCTCTATCCCAAATATCAACTAAAGTACGAATTTTCTCTCTATGATCTTCATTACTGTTTGAAATACCATCTGCTAAAAGATCCTTGATAGATTCGCCAAGCGTATAAACAGCATGAGCACAAGAACCAATTTTAGCTGTTGATTGAATGACATCATCGTTTGCCCTAGCTTCGTCCAGAAAGGCTCTACCAATAGAATCTATAATGTATAAAGATCCCAGCCTATGGGAAGCAGAACAAGTCCTTGAATAGTTAATAATCAAAGAAATCAACGTCTCTTCGTCTTCAGCATGATCAAGTGCGTAAGTTGTCAATTTTTTAATACGTGAACCAGAGATCCCTGATTTTAAATCCCTGAAGGATTCCAAGGTTGCTACAAATTCTTGATTATTTTCGCTCATAATAGCTTAAATTCTATGGCTTCAATTTCTCTGTTTGGTGCCGAATGTCAGATCAGATACTAATGCAGTTGCTCCTCGACTCCCTTAAATATCTTTTCCTGAACTACTCAGAAAATGTCGAGTTAGATACACACAAAACAGGTAAAAGTAAATGAAAAAGACTACAGGCCCTTTACGTGCTACCAACAATGACGCTATAGTGTATACGGTCGTTGAAAAGAAAATACAATGTTACTATCTCCTAGCTTCTACTATTCGGATTTAAAAGTATTATTAAATGCAGATACGTTCTGTTGCGTTCTGACCAGTAGTTGAAGCTGACTAGTTCTTACACGAATAAAACTGAGCTGTTCAGTTGTTTGTAATCAGATAACACTACTTCTCCCTTTCGTAAAAGCAAAAGATTTTTCTGTTATTAGTTCTCTTTCCTCCTTATATACCCAAAAATAGCGAGAAAAAAATTTTTGTTACACCAGCATTTTTGCCGGGTAATCACATTTAGTTAAAAACTAGAAACATACATACAATATTAAGGTATTTGCATAACAAGTTAGAAAAGTAAATGACTAGTTGGTGACATTTGAAGGTTCCATTGCGGCCATTTCGTTTCTTCGGTAGGTTCCCGCATGAGTGCGATTTATAAACTTTCGATACAGGGTATCAGATCTTTCGATTCGAATGATAGAGAGACTATTGAGTTTGGGAAGCCACTGACGTTGATTGTTGGTTCGAATGGCTCTGGTAAAACTACAATTATCGAATGTCTGAAGTACGCAACAAGTGGTGATTTACCTCCCAATAGTAAGGGTGGTGCATTCGTTCATGATCCCAAGATTACGGGTGAGAAGGACGTCAGAGCGCAGGTGAAACTTGCCTTCACAAGCGCCAATGCATTGAACATGATCGTGACACGTAATATTCAGTTACTGGTTAAAAAAACAGCAGCTACCTTCAAAACTCTCGAAGGTCAACTCGTGATTGTCAACAGTAATGGGGGTCGTAACACGTTGAGCACAAGATCTATTGAGTTGGATACCCAAGTGCCCTTGTACATGGGAGTTCCCAAGGCAATCTTAGAATATGTCATATTTTGCCACCAAGAAGATAGCTTATGGCCATTGAGTGAACCTTCTAACTTGAAGAAGAAATTTGACGAAATTTTTCAAGCCATGAAGTTTACGAAAGCTCTGGACAATCTGAAGGGCATCAAAAAAGATATGTCTGTTGATATAAAACTGCTGAAGCAATCTGTTGAGCACCTCAAAGTTGATAAAGATAGGTCAGAAACTGTGAAGCTGGAAATGAGGCAATTAGAGACAAAAGTAGAAAAATATAAGAGTGAAGTGAAAGAAATTGAAAAAAGAATACTTATCGTGAACGAGCAATCTGACAAATTGTTTAAGTCTAATCAAGATTTTCAGAGGGTTCTGTCGAAGGCTGAAAACCTAAAGCATAATAGAGAATCAATGAGGGATCAGATATCACGATTGTCCAGTGCTATAGATATCCTTGATATTCCACGAGCCGAGCTCCTGAGCCGTATCAAAAACTTTTCCTTCACTTTAGAGGAGAAAGAAGTTAATACAGAAGCTGTGAGAGCAGATATTACATCTGCAAAATCGAAATCACTAGAATTGCATAACAAATGTAACTTTCTAATACGAAGACAAGGTGAGTTAACAGCCGCAAAAAATACACATGAGAAAAATCTGAAAGCGCTAAATGAATTGCATCAATATTTATCCCTTAAATATCCTTCTTGTGGTAAAGACAATACTAATTTGAGAATTTTTTTGTTAGACCTTGAAAAGATTAAGAATAGTCTCAATGCAAATTTTCAAAAATTGAGTAATGAGGGAAAATTAGAATTAAGTTATTTGGAGAAGCAATTATCTGAACTGCGTCATTCAAAGATTATCCAAAAGGAAAGACTTGAGTATTCGAAGCAGGATGAGGAAAAGTTGATAAAGGAGGTCGATAGATTGGATACAGAATTGCAACTTTCTGGATTTACATTTGAAGATTTGGAGAAGGAAAAAACTAGTCTGGAAAAATTTCAACAGAAGCTGCACGAGTGGGAACGAAAGGATGACATTAGCAAGTTCAATTCAGACATTAAAAGTAAAAATGATCAAATGCTTATCTTGGAATCCGAGGTGGAAGACATTCAGATAAAAATTTCAAAAACTAATCAGCGGGCTGATTTATTTGCAAAATTATCAGTAATAAAGAGACTAATGAAAGAGAAGGAAGAGGAGTTAAGTACATTAAAAGATAAAATACTTGATGACGAAAATTGTATAAAGTGGAATATTTCAGCTGAATCAAATGTGGATGTGGATTTTAAAAAGCTATCTTCCAAATTAACTCAGGAGACTTCTTTAAAAGAGAAAAAGTTTCGAGACAAAGACCGCGAGTTCACGGAAGCCTCTCTCAATTACGGCAACATTAAACAGGAATTGAAGGACCTAGCGGAGAAAAGAAGTAATGTAGGAAAAATACTCGAACGAAATTTACCAGAAGATTGTCCAATTGAGGAATACGAAGAGGTTGTTGCAGAGACTGAACTCTCATATAGGACCGCATTAGAGAATCTGAAAATGCACCAAACCACTTTAGCGTTTAATCGAAGAGCTATAGAGGTAGCGCAAGAGGAAAGTGTTTGTTATCTTTGCTCCAGAAAGTTTGAGGATAAGCCTTTCAAAAGTTCTCTTCTCAAGAAACTAGCTGCAAAGATTGATGTTGGTTTTGAGAAGGGGTTAAAGGAAACAGTTGAAAATGAAAAGACCTATCTCCAAACTTTAAGAAGTATGGAGAAAAATGTTGTTGAGCTTCGTAGCTGCAGTGAAAAAGTGAAATCACTAGTAGCATATGAAGTTACATCGCAAGAGAGAGTCAGAACACTTGAGAGTGAAAGAAACAGCCTCTCCAATGAATATTTAAATTTGAAACATGATCTAGATTTTGTGGAAAAAGATGTGCGTTCTCTTGTGGATAGCGTAATTCGCTGTAAGAATGAGCTGAAGGATCTAAAGAATGATGTGAAAACATTGTCTGATGAGTTGGCTTTGTACGGGGCATTACGAGAGGATATTCAAACTGTTGACGAATTGCAAGCTCAACAAAAAGAAAAAAATGACCATCTTAGAATGTTAAGAAAAGATATCAATCAACTACAGGAAAAGAAAGAGGAGAAGTCAAGAGAATATTCAAAATTGCTTACTGTCGTGAAGGAACGTAATCTCAAAGTCACTGAAATTGAGAAAGAATTGTCCATGAATAGGAATATAGAAAATGATATTGAGCAGAAAAAAAAAGAAATCGTGTATATGAAAAAGTCCACTGAAAAGGGAGAAAAGGAACTTGAAGCGCTGACTATAAAACTAGTAGAGTGTGAAAAAATAGAACACTTGAAAAGAAAAGAATTGGAATCGAATATGCTCTCCTTAAGCACAAATTTGAAAGAAACTGAAGAAGACCTAGAAAAATTCAGTGGGCTGAAACAAGCTCTTGATGGATATGCCTCTACTGGACTAGAAAAGTTAGAAGAATGTTCAAATGAACTTGATTCATGTCAAAAAAGTTTTGATCAGATAAATAAATACATCGAAAAGAGGAATGCAGAGCTTTCCAATGAAATACAAAAGATCAGAGACTCTACAAATGAAAAACGAAGTCTAGAGCAAAATTTGCAGCTCTGTGATTTGAGAGCCAACCTGGAAAGGCTAGAAATTGATATAAATGAGATTGATATAAGCAATGCAGAGAATGAGCGAGACAGGTATCAAGAGGAGTCGCTTAAATTAAGGAATGAATATGAAGGATTAAGCTCAGATAATGCTGGAAAATTAGGAGAAATAAGGCAGCTTCAGAATCAAATAGAATCTCTTTCTAGACAACTACGCACAGAATACGAGGATGTCAATAATCACTATCACAAAAAATGGGTTGAACTGCAAACGAGAACGTTTGTTAATGATGATATAGAAACCTATTCTAAAGCTTTAGACAGCGCGATTATGAAATATCACGGGCTTAAGATGCAAGACATTAATAGAATTGTCGATGAATTGTGGAAGCGCACTTACAGTGGAACTGATGTTGACTCTATTCAAATTAAATCAGATGAAGTGAAAAGTGGTATTAAAGGCAAATCTTATAATTACCGCGTTGTAATGTACAAGCAAGATGCGGAGTTGGATATGAGGGGTAGGTGTTCTGCGGGGCAAAAAGTTTTGGCCTCTATCATAATTAGATTAGCGTTGTCGGAGACGTTTGGTGTCAATTGCGGTGTTATTGCGCTTGATGAGCCCACAACGAATCTTGATGAGGAGAATATAGAAAGCCTTGCGAAAGCGTTGAATAATATTATTCATATCCGAAGGCACCAGAAGAACTTCCAATTGATTGTTATTACTCATGATGAAAAGTTCCTGAACAATATGAACGCATCAGAGTTCACGGATCATTTCTTTAGAGTGAAAAGAGATGATAGACAGAAATCTCAGATTGAGAGGGTGGATATCAGTAGGGTTACAGAGTGAGCCTAAACTTTTTTTTCAATATTCAACCGAATATATTGTTGTCATTTGGTGTACTTTGTTGTACTTTGTAATTAAAGCTTTCTAATCAGAGAGGAACGCTATTTCGTCACGTTAAGAAGAGTTGTGAAACCTCGTACAAAATAGCTTTACCAAGAGCTATTTAGTGAAAACGCTATTTAGTGAAAAGAATAGAAATGAAGAGTTCGAATTCTTGGGCTTACAAGGTAATTTTATCTCAATATCTCAATGGAAAGGTGTTAAAAAAAGATTAAGCCGGTGAGTCAAGTGAAATGTATCTCAGGTGTTCGAACGAAATGGAGGGCTGTTGGGACTAGTGCCTCTATTCTTTTGTACTGTTGATCAATCATGATACTAGTAGAAACCTGATTGGAAAGGTGAGAGACTAAAATACGCATATAGTGGTTTTTCAAGAAATACTTTACAGTACTCGCTGCCTTGCTTTATCGGGTTCGTTCTGTATAAGGTGTAGCATTACACGCTGGAAGACATTATCATCTTTGTTTATTTTTGTCATTTTTACTTGTGTTAATTTGAAATAGAAAACTAATTATGTAACAGAATCGTGAAATACATGTTAAACTCTAAGATGCTAGCGTGGTGCTCTACCCCTTCTTGTCATTTGTGGTAATTTGAAAGGAACTTTTAGAGTAGCAATTTTGTATGTTGAAGCAGAACTCTTTGGAATGTTGAAGGCTTCAGCCTGTGCTACTGTGGCTCCTTTAACTTGTGCGCCAATTACTCTGAAAAGATTAACTAGCTTCGATGGTTTGAGACCCAATTCTTTGGCTAACGGTGAGATCTCTACGATAAAATTGTTCAAATGCAAAATGACAACCAAGATGTAGCACAACAATTTATCTTCGTTCTGTGGATCAATAACAAACGATCTATCCTTGGACTTACCAATCTGGCCAGCTCTTAGCACGGTAAATCTTTCTAAAACACCGTCTAGTAAAATCTCAGATGGGGAGGATAATCTTTCCAAAAGTTTGACCTTATTGTTGACTCTTCTATTGTCGTACACACCTAGCAGTAAAGAAAGGTAGAACAGTAGTTGTAATTTTGTCATTTGGGTTGCTTGAGTCAAAGCTGGTAATTTTTTCGAAATGTATTGAGATTTGTTGTACGGTAAAAGTTCCAATCTTTTTTCGTGGTCAGTTTCCTTAAGTAAAGGTCCAACACGAATAACTTGCAACTCTCTTTTTGGTATTATATTTTCCACAGGATAAATTTGCTCAACGTCAGTAGCATCTATATTTGCTAACGGTGTAGGTCTGTCGTGGGTAACTTGCTCTTCTAATTGCTGTCTCGAAGGTAGGTCTTTGGCAGCGGTTCTTACAGAGTCCACAATATCAACGGCGGAATCAACTAGCTTATCAGAATCGACACGGTTCCTTTCTAAATCAGCAATTGCCTTCTTTGCCTTTTTCGTACCGAAAGCTTCACCTAGTGCGTTTCTCAACGCAGAAGATCTTACATCGTTACTCTTGATTGTTGGACCCGACAGGTTTTTTGTGTGTTTCGAAAAGATCTTCGATGCAATTAGTGGCGCCTTATATAATTGCACTGATTTTTTCTCTGGGTTGAAAATCCCAACTAGGTATTGATTAGACGTTACTGACTCAGGATCCGTCTCACCATTATATTCTAACTTATCATTTTCCCCATGCAAAATGAATTGATCCTTGCTTGTTTTCTTTTTGTATAGATCAAATGTAGTGCCCTCTGGAGCTTGGAATCCTTTGAAAAAGCTTCCAATAGCGACACTTGGATGATCTTGATACTCACTGATATGAACTTCAGCGATGCTCCTCTTGGCTGACATCTATAAATGTATTTAAGTGCTCAGAACTTCCTCAAGAGGTACTTTAACAATGTTCTTATCATTATATCTCATATCATCTGACACTCATCTCATCGCTTTTTCTTATTTAACAGTCAAAAATTTTTCAAAATTTTCTAGAAAAATAATTCATCACGTGCATATCACATGATCATTATATAATATATAAGAAGCACACAAATACTGTCGTGAGGACGTGTTCTACTTTTATAGGCCCGAGTTAACGTCAGCAATCTTTAGAGACTTCGAATTAGGGTGTTAAAAAACCCCTAGTTCTTTTTTAGTGTGAGTGACGTTCCAAATTTTTTAAGATTTTACTTCTTTAACAAAAATCATTCTATCCTAACATAACATAATATCTAAAATATTCTATTTCTCACATTATCACCCGGACATTAAACTTCTAGTAGGATACATATATTATGGTTGATTGATGGTGAAGAAAGAACGATTGGGCAGTAGGTTTTGAGTCGATCAACTTAACTGTAGTTGATGAAAGTGTGGCAGAATGAATAAGACGTACTATGAAATACTTGGTTTGAAATCTGACTGCTCAATCGCGGAGATTAAGAAAGCATATAGAGAAAAAATTGTCAGTACGCATCCAGATAAGTCAAGAGATTTGATTCAGAATGTTGATGGCCAATTGACTGTGGACGACATCCAAGAGGCATACAAAACTCTAGGAAACGAGCAGCTTCGATTGCAATATGATAAGCAGATTCTGGAGGGACACAAGAAGCGAGGATACCATAATTCTGGAGATGGATTAGACGAATATTCTTTGGATAAGTTTTTTTTCAGCGCTGCAACCATGGAATACTCTATGGACTGCCCTAGATGTCATTCTAAGGACGGATTTCACTTCAGCGAGGAGGCGCTAGAAGAGCATGCGGAGGAAAAACCTTGCGGATTTCAGGTTTTGTCTCAATGCTCTGCTTGCAGTTTATGGCTCAAGGTGAATTTTGACGTTGCAGAAGAGTAAGAATGATGCAAATTTTATGTATCAACTATTTACAGGTGGTGGTGTCCGTTGTTGGTGCCTGTCGTTGGTGTTTCTGTTGGTTAGCTTTTTCCTTGTCAACAACTGAAATGAATGCTTTAGCCATAGATTCTAAATCGGACAATAAGCTGACATGACCGCAACTTGACGCAATTTTCGCATCTACTTGGAATCCACGTTGTTCTGGCAGTAACCATTTGTGGTGAACGACACCATCACCAGGACCGTAGTAGAAATCGTCATAATGGCCCTCTTTAATGTCTTTCCAACTACTAATCTTGACTCCGCGCACGGTAGGAACAGTGTTGCCAAATACTATTGCTAAGGGTGGATATTCTTTGTGCGCAATACGATCTAAACTAGTTTGGTATTCTTTTGCTCTTTTAAGTGTTTTTCGAAGGTATTTGAATGAGTCCTCGAAAGATGTTTGAAAAGCCATTTCCTCTTCTTCTTCTTGGCAGTCTTTGGACTCTGTGAGACCAATCGCATCTGTCGCTGTCGTTGTAATTTTCGTAATTATAGATGCAGGGGTGAGTGATTTTAGTGTACTTGAAGTTCCACCGGTCCCACTCGATGAATCATTGCCCGGTGAAGAAATAGATTTGAGCATTGGAATGGGATTGAAGATTCCCCATAGATCTTTAACATCTGTTGGTATGCCAGGTTCTGGTTGTTTTTTCTTACTTTCTGTCCGGGCCAATTCTTCTTCTTTCTTGGAGTGACAGGCGCGTTGGTTGTCTTCTTGTGTTTCTGCTTGAACTTTACGTTCCTCGTCAACTACTGGTGAAAGACCCAATTCTACCCAAACATCTGGATTAAAAAAATCAATTTCACATTTTTCTAGGGTTTTCTTATTCACGAAGCAAGTACCGTCAGTTGGTAAAAAATAAAAGCTGCTTCTCATAAAGAAATTTGCCTCTTTACTAAGAATTGTTTTGTTCATGAAAACTTCATCCCCGAATTTTAATGGTCCCAGGATATTAGAGCATTCGCTGGGCGATCCTACATAGATCAATGCTCTTATTAAGTGAGTATGTTCTTGTAGAACTTTGTGGGCAACAAGTCCACCCATGGAATGTGCGATTATAGTTGTTCCTTTTTTCTCTTCTTGGTTGTCATATATACTTTGTAATTTTTGAGCTAGGTGTTTAGCGGATATATGTAATGATAACCTCCAATCGTAACCGAAATCATGAGTTGTAATATTTGGGTTGCTTCTGAGTTTTTTCATCAGTCTTCTCGATATATCTACTGGCCCAATATGGCTTAGCATTTTATCTGGAATTATTTTTTTTTGTGTTTCAACTTCATCCCGGTCGTCTGGACCTATTAGAAGATTGACTTTTCTCAAATTAAGCCCTGCTTTCATTGGTATCCATAACCGTCTGCCTGTTTGGGCGTCTCTTAGTATGCTGCCTCTGTAGCCTCCCATTAAAAGAAGGTCACCTTCCATTTCATCCCAAATAGATTCTAACCTTGTATACTCATAACCGTCATGAGTACATTCACCTGGTGAAGCTATTATATTCTTTAGAGTTTGCTTCAGAGTTTCCATTTCGAATGTTTTTTTGAAAGCTCTTGTTCTCACATTATCTATACCCTTTTCATCATTGAATAGAGCCATTTCTTCTAAAGAAGTGATTGAGTCCGAACGCTTTAGTTTTTCCTTTATTCGTTCCCTGTTTAAGTTTGGATATTCATTACTCTTTGGATCAGGATCATTGGGTAATATAGAAGACACCAAATTTGTTATTGGATGACTTGAAAGAAGTGATTTACCACCAAAAGGTAAAGAGAAAGTGAAGATCTTGTGTGATGTGTCTCTAGAAGGTTCACTTTGTGATTCTAATTTCTTTTGGTTTTTGGAGGAATAAGAGGAGTTCGATGCATTTTCCTCGGAATCTAAGGTAGACAAGGGTGATTCTTCATTATCATCTTCAAAGATGGAAATGTTTTTCTTTAAGCTGCTTTGCCCATCGTTCGTATGTACAACCTTCGTACCTCCAATAAGTGTATCTGTATTCGTATCATTGGGTGTTGATGTCTTTTTTAAGTTATTTTTGTCTTGGCAATTCTTTTCAATGGATGGCGATTTGAGTACAGTTCTGTCAGAGGACACTTCATTACTTAAGGTATACATGTAAAAGAGCAATCACACGCTATGAAGTATTGGTAATGTTTAATAACAAATTTAGATGCTTAATGATTTAACTAAACTTTTTTTTTGTAGACAATACGTGAGAAAATAATTATTCTTTGATGAAAATTGATATCTCGCTTTATTTGCTCTAGTATAGGACGGCATGCTTTTTAGGTGAAGAATGATGCCTTAGTCATGAAATTTGCATGCGATTTGAGGAAGAAGATTTAATATATGTGTAGTAATATCTTCAAGGAAAATTGAAGTCAAGTGATTCACAAATTCTTTTATTAGAGGCTACCTCTTCATATGAAAAGTTGCGGTTTCTTCTAGTAGCATTATTAAAAAAGACTTGTTTTGCGTGGGCCTCACGGTGATATGTAGCAGGTTAAAGTTTCATTGCGGTAAAAGTAAGTTAGAAATTGAATGGTGTGCTAGAACGTTAGTTTTTAAAATTACACGCATATAGAAAATGAAAGGGTGTCACAAATTTGTCTGTGCCTTATTACCTTGTTGAACCCCAATAATTTTCATATACCTAGAGAATTATAGCTCCCGTAAAACAGTAAACAACTGCTGTTGCCTTTTGTATTTTACAAGTACTGGAATTTCGGATTGGGTACGATTTTAGCGATAAATTAATGAATAATTATTGACTAAAGATGGTGAAATGTAGTTGAAACTAAGATTTCAACAAGAAATATCAAGGGATCAATCCGAGGAAAAGGGACAGTTTTTATCATGACATGCAAAAGAAATCAAATTGATTGACCGTGTTCCTTGAATGTTTTCATATATCGAGAAATGTGATCTAAAATTTTTATTGTGAGACGTTTCAAATCGAGATGTCAGAATAAGGAAAAATATTTGTTATACAATAAGAAAGATGAAGCTGTGCTATAGTTATATAGAAATCTGGAGAATAGGGTAATGGCAACATTGATAGAGAACTATTGAGGTAATAATATTCTTTTCATTATTCTGATTATGGTTCAATTGTTGAAGAATGTGAATAGTAAATACTGAAATCTCTATTGATATTGGATCTCGATGTATTTAGTTTTATCTTTTTATAGGATGTGAGAACAAGAGTTTGTATCCCTGTATGAACAAGTGTCAAAATGTAATCTTGATTGCATATCCACTATAGTATAAAAAAATTTCAAGCAAAAATATTTTAAGAATACTTAGCAGAAAACACGTCTTGTAAGTAAGTAAAGAACTAGCTTATATTGTACTAGCAATATGAATATATTTAGAAAGAATGTTTTCTTCGGCGTTGTCGATAGTAACTTGGTTTGACATTGATGATGATACTATGATATTCAATTATAGAGATATATAATTCCTTTGTTTTTCTATATCATGAATTGAGATAAGACTAATTGGACTTGGATTAATATCTGGAAAATACGTCAGTATTTATACCCAGCATTTCGCACCTATTGAACCATAAGAGAGGACGACGAGTGAAGAATTTTCATCGTCATCACACCATTTCTAGTCCCATAGAATTCACAGTACAACTGTTATTTCATGTTCCATGCCATAGACTCCTTCGTAGTCAGACTCCTGAGTTGTAAACGTCTCGTGATAGATTATCATCCGATATCTTTCCATTATCGATTGACATTCTGTTAGGGCTTCATCTGACTTCGTTTATTTTGTTTTACAGACCAATTGTCTCTTTCTGATTCTTATAAGTCATCTCTTTAATATATCTTACAATCTCGATTTATATTTCAACAGAATATAATAAAGATTAATGGTTCAAGAAGATTATGTCACGTTAAATATTAGTTAACGAATGGATGAGATGTTTTTGTCATATGACCAAAAAAACATAACAAATTAGAAAGAGGTTGATTTACAAATCAACGAAAACTCATCCTTGTTAGCTCAGTTGGTAGAGCGTTCGGCTTTTAAGCAAAAGCGAGGACAACCGAAATGTCAGGGGTTCGAGCCCCCTATGAGGAGTTTTCGTCTTATTTTTTAAATTTCAAGAATTATATCGTCGGTTACGATGAAAATAAAATTTTTTAGTTTGTCTGTTGGAATGGTTTTGGAAAGTCATATTATGAAGATGATGTTAGTCTTGAAGAAGTTGAAGTTAGGTTGTCGCGGTTGTGGTTGAATTCTTCTTTTTCTGTTGTTTTCCTTTAAATTTATTTTATTTAATTTGAATGAATTGCTTGAAAATTTGCGATACGGCGCAATTGTATGAAACTTTTGAAGAGGTACATTAGTAGCGTGATGTCTAGTAATAAAATAGTTCAGCCAAAGTGGTATTCACCAGAAAGAAATGATAACAAGCCGGTGTTAAAACTTTATAATAGTTTAACACGCCAGAAGGATGTCTTTTTACCAAAATCTGGTACAAAAGCGGTTTCATGGTATTCTTGCGGTCCTACAGTATATGATGCTTCACACATGGGTCATGCAAGAAATTATGTGTCGATCGACATAAATAGAAGGATTATGAGTGATTATTTTGGTTACAATGTAAAATTTGTGCAAAACGTTACTGATATCGATGATAAAATTATCATTGGGGCAAGGCAGAATTATCTTTTTGAAACCTATGTGGACAAAACGAGGAAAGAAGATTCTTTGTCTGATGTTGAGACTGCTTTGGAGGAGTATTTGATGAAAAATTTGAGAAGCACCAATGGTGAGGTGAGAACTTGCGAGCAATTCAACAATTGGATTAAAAGCGTAGATTTCGAGGATGAAAAATTGAATAGTCCAAAATTTCCTATGTATGTAACCGCGATTAAAAAGACCATTGATGGTTTGAAAGATGTTGAAGGGGAGAAATATTACCAGAACGTTAGAGATGTGCTGATGCCTTATTTAGATAAGAAGAAAGGAAGTTCTATTAATGACCCAGAGATCTTCCGTAAATTACCGGCTTATTGGGAGGGAAGGTTTGATGATGATATGAGAAGACTGAATGTTTTACCTCCAAGTCTTACTACAAGAGTTTCGGAATATGTTCCTGAGATTGTAGAGTTTGTTGCCAAGATTATTGCGAATGGTTATGCATATGCCACCGAAGACGGTTCTGTTTATTTTGACACTCTTAAATTCGATAAATCGGATAGACATTATTATGCTAAGAATCAGCCATGGAATAAAGGGCACCTGGATTTGATTAGTGAGGGAGAAGGCAGTTTGAGTGTTAGTTTAGGAGGAAAGAGATCTGCTAGCGATTTTGCCCTTTGGAAAGCTTCGAAACCTGGTGAACCTAGATGGGAATCACCGTGGGGGTTGGGAAGACCCGGTTGGCACATTGAATGTTCAGTTATGGCAAGTGATATTTTAGGTGAAAGCATGGATATTCATTCTGGTGGAATAGATTTGGCTTTTCCTCATCACGATAATGAATTGGCGCAATCTGAAGCTTGTTTTGACTGTAAACAATGGGTTAATTATTTTTTGCATACAGGACATCTCCACATAGAAGGTCAAAAAATGTCAAAATCACTTAAAAATTTTATTACTATTGAGGAAGCATTAAATAAATCCAGTCCTAGGCAATTAAGACTTGCATTCGCATCAGCTCAATGGAATAATCAGTTAGACTTCAAGGAAAGTTTGTTGAGTGAGGTTAAGAACTTAGAGAGCTCTTTTACTAATTTCTTCAATAACGTAAGAGCCTTAAAGAGAGATGCGCAACAGCAGTACCATGCTTCAAAAAAGATAGGAGAGTTAGAGAGGCAACTGATTATGAATTTAGAAGAATGTGAAGAGAAAGTCGAAATAGCGTTTTGTGATAATCTATCAACTCCTCAAGCGATAAAAGCTTTA
Source organism: Zygotorulaspora mrakii (assembly GCF_013402915.1). Taxonomy (NCBI): domain Eukaryota; kingdom Fungi; phylum Ascomycota; class Saccharomycetes; order Saccharomycetales; family Saccharomycetaceae; genus Zygotorulaspora; species Zygotorulaspora mrakii. The sequence goes on from NC_050719.1 coordinate 273,080, forward strand.
AGTGAATTGGTAAGTGTCACAAACAGTTATATATTCAAAGCTGGTGTTGACATAAGGATAGAGGTACTTGTTGATGTTACTAAATTTGTTAGTAAAATTTTGGGCGTTATCGGAATTCCAATGAGATCTGATGGTTTAGGATGGGAGAACGAGGATTCGTCTGATGTCGCAAATAAAGAGGATGTAATTGCCCCATTTGTTAAATGTCTCTCTGGGTTTAGGGATGAAGTGCGGAAGTTGGCAATAAGTAAGGCTGATTTTAAGAAGTATCTTGAATTAACTGATAACGTAAGAGATAACGAGTTGTTAAAGTTGAATGTTAGTTTGGATGATAGAAACGGGCAGTCGGCGTTGGTGAAGTTTATAACGGATGAAGAAAAAACAAAGCTGATCGAGGTCCAGAAAGAGGAAGTTGCTAATAGGAAAAAGAAAGAAAGTGAATACTTGGCCAGAAAATTGGAACAGGAGGCAAAGGAGAAGGAAAGGATTGAAAAGGTAAGTATTTCTCCGTTGTTAATGTTTAAGGATTCTTCTTTATATTCAGAGTGGGATATCGAGGGTATTCCGACAAAGGACGTTGATGGTAACCAAATTACCAAAAGTATGACAAAGCGTCTGAAGAAACTGTGGATTCAGCAGGAGAAGCTCTATAGTAGTTTAAACAAAAATAACTCTAAGTAACCGAAGTATAAATTGTAAGTTTAAGATACTATCTTTTAGTAATACGTTTTTTTTTGGCGACTTTAAATTTGCTCATTGGGTCGTCCTTTTCATATTTTTGTGGGTTAGAACGTCGGGTACTGTTGTGGTCAGGGTTGGGATGCGGTACTGGATCGTTAGTGTTAGGAATGAGGGTTTCTGATTCGTTTATTTGCCGGTTCTTCTTTAGTTGCGTGGTTTCTTCATTTTTGAATTTTCCGTCTATGCTATGGTACATCCATTCTAGACCTGACTTAGATTTAGTTGTGGCCAGGTCTTGCAATTTGCGCTCTCTGATTTGTTCTTGGATTTTCTTCTCTTCTAAAAGTAGTTCATCTTCTTTATGTTTCACTTTTGCACGGTTTTTGGAAAGCTTTGGGTTCCATGATTTGAGTAGGTTGAGGTCATTACCACCTGCCATCTCTAGGTAACTTAAGTTTGAATACTCTTAAATTTATATACAAATAATACTGTAACGATGACTATGTAAATAAGTATAGATTTGTAAAAATATTGTGGTTAATCTGTTTTTTTAGCTGTTGCGGTAAAAAAATATTCGTATTGAAATTAAAAACCGTGAATTTTGATGTTTTTCTTTTGCATACCAAGTTGTGTTGTTAAAAATTCACTAACTTTAGCTCTTTGATCACCTTGTAATTGGATGATTTCACCCATCTCAGAGTCCTTAACGATATTACCGTTACATGCAAAATCTTTCTTTAAAACTTTCAAAATTCTTTTTTGATCATATTCTCCAGGAACACCTTGAACAGTTGTTAAAGTTTTTCTACCATTTCTTTGTTGGATACGAATATGGATGTAGTTAGCTGTAGTACCTTCATCATCACCAGTGTCAGCAAATGGGTCGAATGACTTCAAGTTCTCAATAGACATTAGTTGAACACGGACTCGTAATTTGTTGCTCTGTATTGCAAAAACATGTCTAATTACAACCTTGATAGAAAATTTTTGTGATTTTTTATTTTTCTTTTATTGGAAGAAAGGTGATGAAAGGAAAGTAAAAAGTGATTTAATTTTTATGGAAAAGTAATTGAAAAGAGTGGAAGAAAAAAAGGTTTCATGATAAAGTTGAAATATGTACAGAGATAGGGGTATAGTAATAACGTTCAAATAATAGTGGTAGTATAAATTTAAAGATGGTAAATTACGAACTAGTCAAATCGATCAGGAAAGCTTGTTCAGCAGAAGAGACAGCACCAAAGAGGAAGCATGTTAGGGCATGCATCGTGTATACGTGGGATCATGGTGCCTCTTATGAGTTCTTCGAAGCGTTGAAAAGTATGCCTATCCTTAACAACGAGACACAGGTGTACAAGGCTCTGATTCTAGTTCACAAGGTGATACAGGAGGGACACCCTACTGCGTTGAAGGAGGGGTTAAAGAATAGAGACTGGATTGGAACGGTAGGGAGGAGTCAAAGAGTGGAAAGTGTGGGTACATATGGATACTTAATTGAGCAGTACTCGAAATTCTTGATATGTAAGCTGGACTTCCATGCGTATCACAAGGGATTCACGAGTGGAATATTCGAGTACAAGGAGTACGTTGCGCTGATGAATGTGTCAGACCCTGATGCCGGATATGAAGTGATTTTGGACTTGATGGGACTTCAGGACAATGCCACGAACTACAGCGTGCATGTGTTGGCTTCCATCGGGTCAGAGAATCGTGAGTCCGAGTGCAAGATATCGGCGCTGGTGCCCATGATAGCCGAGACGTATGCGATCCAGAAGTTCACGACGGCTATGCTTAGGGGCATGGTCGAGCAGCTGGGCGACACAGGCGGACTGGAACAGCTGATCGACAAGCACAACATCCAGTACGCGAGGGTGTTCGAATTCTTCGCTGACTGCTCATCAATCAAGTACTTGATATCCCTAATAAATTTACCAAAACTTCCCTCACAACCACCCATATTCGTAACAGGTACAGTAGTGGATAGAAAGCCGTTACAGTCAGCAAAACCAAGGGAAATACCATCGCCAGATATCCACTTGACGATTCATCTTGCTCTACAGACCATCAAACACTTCCAAGACCCCGTCTCTGCCGTCTCCATAACTCAACTAGCAAACGAGGTAGCTACACAACCACGCATCCCAAGCATCATCCAGTTGACCCACCAAATCACAACACTACTTCAACGCAATCCATCCCCACTCCTCGCCCAAGCTTCTCAACTCTACTTCCAAGCACTACTTTCCCCAAACCAACAAGACATCATCAATGCAAATACAAATCTACAAAATCTTTTAATTAACTCTCCCGCTCATATCTTTGATCCACCCACTCCACAAACCCACACTTCGGCTTGACAAAATTAAACTGCTGCGCAAATGTGTCCCATATGTTCTGCTGTTCCGGGTGCGAGTGCCACGCGGACGCAAGTAGCGATGATAAAATATTTTGTCTGAGGCCGTACCCAAATTGCGCATTATATACTCTAAAGGCCATGAAGGAATTCAGTGGTCGGGTGGATACAGCTCTACTCACAGGCTTCTTATATAAGTTATTTAGTAAATCATTAGTAAGTGAGATTAAAAACTCATCATTATCCCACAGAAAAGGAAAGCTCCAATGAGTAGCACCAATATCTATGCCGTACCCTGCCAGCTTGATTTTTTCTTCTTTGATTTCTTCTAACAAACTTTTTGGTGGGGAAGGAATCTTTATGTCAGATTTCTTAGCTAAAAAATTGGTTATGCCATCACTCTGTGGTTCCCGTCTGTTTTTTGACCTCAGCACCTCAGCACTTGAATTGGTACATTTTTTTTTAAATTTGGATGCCGCCAACTTCTTTCTTTTAGAAATTTTAACCTTGAAAGCTGGTTGACTGTATATATTTTTTCCATTCCTGTTAGATTTCATTGTATTCATTCGATCTGTTAGATATTTCTTTTCAGATGTCAAGAAAATAAGTTAACAATTTTAGAAGAAGATGAACTACTATATATATATATGTCTCTGATACTGGCACTCTCTCTCTTGTACCCCATGTTAGAAGCTCTTTAACCGAAATGTTTCACATTAGTTTACTCTTAGAGGGTATATGACACTTCATTGCTTCTTAACCTCAAAATTGCTGCCCGTACACCCTAGCTTAAGAAACTCATGAAACAAGTTTTGATGTATCAAGGTTTCAATATTAAGCGCCCAGGTGTAAAGCAATGGATATTTAATTGGAACAAAGTCCCAATAATCTCAATTCAAAAAATTCTTTACAATTAAGTCAGTAATGAATAAAATACCAATAAATATACTACTAAACCCTGTCCAATATGATGATAAAAAGGAAAAGTATGGTGAAAGAACTATATTCATTCAAATTGTATTATACTGACATGTTAAAATAACTAGGTTAAGAAAAATAAATGATCGCCTTTTGCATATTTGTTCTGAGTTTCCATGTGATGTCAAAAAAGTCAGTATTGGAATATTTATTGAGTTGCATGGAATTTTTACAGTAAGTTGAGCTGCTTTTCAATATTAATACTTCCTTGATAATCAATACTAACAGAATAAATAGACACTCTCTTCATTTAGGGATGATGGTAGTTTCGACAGCGACGAAAAGTGTTTGCTAAAAGTTACTGCCCAGTTATCAAAAGTTATAAAGTTACTCATCCAGGAAGAAATAAGACTAGGCTCCTTAAGAGAAGAATTTAACGCATCAAAGCACATTGAAACAGGTATTGGTAGTAATACGAAAGAGGATTTGAAAAAACCAGTATTTTTTGATTTAAATACACCACAGACTGTACAGCATAAGATGTCAGGTAAACATCCATGTAGGGGACGTAGGTTAGAAAAACCCCAAATTAATATGCTTGAGAAATGGTTCACAAATAATATCGAGAAACCCTACTTGAATAAGAAAAGCCTTCAACTGTTAACAAAAGAGACCGGACTCTCCAATATTCAGATCAAGAACTGGGTCTCTAACCGCAGGAGGAAGGAAAAAGTTGTTACTATAAGTCCTCCCCTTCTTGATCTATTGGCATAATTATTACATGTATATATGGGTATTGCATATTACAATAACTTGTAATCACTTCACAACTATGGGGGAAGAATGATGGAATATTTCAGCTATACTTTGAGCTTCTTTCACAATTTGAAGAGCACTGGCATCTAAACATTTATCCTGAGTATCGTTACCATAAGGTAAATAAAATAAGTCGGCAACTGGAAAATAAGCTCGTGTATCAGAATATGTTGAATCGAATGCGCTATTTTACAGCTTCTTCGCTGTTATCCAAATTGGAGGATATTGTAACACTCCCCGCTGCTTCTGCTACGGATGCAGCTGGTACTGCTCCCACTGCTGCAGAACCTTTTAGTTCCACCTATACATACTCCTCTTTCCATTCCTCTCAGATACGTGCCAACCATCTACACCACTACCACTACCAAAACCGCCAGAAGAGGCAAAGTACAACTACAAGAAGCAATTCTCAACAGCCAAACCTTCCATCCTTGCAAAACCCGCATTCTTCAGAGACTCTCCAGAACTGTCATTGGAAAATCAAAAAATCCTCGTCCTGCAAAAGAACTCGAAATCACAACTTTGCGCTCCCGAAACAAGATCACAGATGTGATCGCATCAAATTCGACTTTCCCAAGAAGAAGCTTCTTCCTCCAGATCTCAACACTGTTTCCAACAACACCAACCCCTCTCGATTCCCATCCACTTCCTCCATGAAAAAGCCTCTGCAATATTCAACCCTTCCTAGCCCCCACTATTCCCCCTTACTCCCCCGCATACCCACTGCTAGCCGCCTAGCAAGCTCCAAAGCTGACCACTGCCATCGTACTGCAGGGGCTTCACATTCATACAACATCTCTTCCAGCTCTTTCCCCTCCCTTGCTTACTTCACTAAGCCTACAGAGATAGATTTCACTCTTCAAACCAGGCTTTCAACCTTGCCCTATGTTCCAGAACCAAAATCGCTCTCTAATGTGGAAGATCTCTTTATCGAAAGTGACAGAATTGTGCTGTTCTCTTCCAGAAATCCTTAAAAGCGTGAGACCCCCTCCCCCTATGAAGTAAATTTCATATGAATCTATCTAGCTTACACCTTATTTAAAAACCAATTACTGCTTGCAGTCGCCTTTGCGCATTTCCAGCATCATGCTAACTTCCTTTCCATCACTTTCGCGATGTCATAAACCTATTCTTGTCATCGCGACCAGCTGAGAAAAAGCAGTCGATCCCCGCGCAACCCCATTGTGGACAAAAGCCATGAACTGTTTCTAGTTAATGGAATCCATCCATACACATGCGTATATATATATATATATATATATAAACTCATAATCAGCAAGAATAGTGAACCCTAGTCCCCCAGTCACAACTATGCAACCAAACACCCCTCAGCAATCTGCCCCCATCTACCCTTGGTGGTATGGTGGAGCTGGCGGCGTATTCGCCTGCATCATAACTCACCCATTGGATCTTGCAAAAGTACGCTTACAAACTGCTTCTCTACCAAAACCCTCGCTCCTCCTTATGCTTAAAAATATTCTACAAACAGAGGGTATTTTTGGGCTTTACTCTGGATTGAGCGCATCAATTCTTCGACAATGTACTTATACTACGGCAAGATTTGGCTGCTACGACTATATCAAAGAAGCATGGATTCCAAAAAGTGAAATCAACAATACATTCTATTTACTACCTTGTTCCATGCTTAGTGGAGCAGTAGGTGGTCTGGTAGGTAATCCAGCTGATATCGTCAACATAAGAATGCAGAACGACACCCAACTCGATGTTTCAAGGAGAAGAAACTATAAACATGCTCTTGATGGAATTTACAAAATTACTAAAAATGAAGGCATCAAGAAACTATTTACAGGCTTGACACCAAACTTGGTTAGAGGTGTTCTAATGACAGCCAGTCAAGTGGTAACTTACGACGTCTTTAAAAACTCTCTTGTAACCAATTTCAATTTCGATCCGGTCAAAAAAACGACACACTTTACAGCTTCTTTATTCGCAGGTTTAGTCGCCACGACTATCTGTTCTCCTGCAGACGTTATCAAGACAAGAATTATGAACGCGCACCAACACCACGAGAGTGCTGTGAAGGTTCTAATTGACTCCGTTAAAAATGAAGGTCCCGCCTTTTTATTCCGAGGATGGCTCCCAAGTTTCGTAAGATTAGGCCCAAATACAATCTTAATTTTCCTAGCAGTCGAACAATTGAGAGAGTGGAAACTTGGCATGCCAACTCAGTAAATGTCTGATAAAACAAACGATAAATAAATAAATGTTAATAAATATGTGAATATATAATTGTTAATTTATAACTCCGTGTATTTTTCTCAACACGTCGTCCGCGCTTTCCTTAACCCAGTCAACATCTTTAAGAATCTGATTTATACCACCCCTTAATTGATCTTCAATCTTTTCAGGTATTCCCGGTACGTTTACAAAATTCCTTGCCTCTTTAAAATATGTGAAATTCTCGCCACCCTCGCTACCACTTTCTTCTACAAAGGAACAGTCATTCTCTACCTTATACTTAACCACACCATTCTTACAGCTTCTAGATTTTACATTACTATGTTCAAAATCTTTTCCTTTCATTTCTTTCCCTCTAATAACACTTCTACCTTTAGATCTATCATCCTCACATTCACATGATAAGCCATTATATCTTAATAACACTTTAGCATTCCATGCAAAAGGACAATGAACAAACACTTTATCGAACATATCCCAAAACACCACTTTTTCATACAGATCCCATATTAATCGACATGAAGACTTAAGGATATTCAGCGATGAATTATGTCCGAGACCATAATTCTTGAGATCTTGCTCAACAATATTAACAATACTCGTTTCCTCATCAATATTTGAACTATGCTTGGATATACCCAAACCTAAATATTCCATCATTGAAAAAATCCCCTTTTCACTAACCAGTACCTTTCCAACATAATTTGATTTTCTCTGTATTTCGTAGAGGTTACTATTTTCATAGTTGAAGCCATTGAACACAAATGGGCATTTTAAATCAATTTTACAACTGTTAACACATAAAATCTCATTCAAGGAAAATAATTGATGAAAAAACATCTGAATGAAACAAATTCGCTCACCCTCTACTTCAGAATCATTTCTTCCAATTAAAAAATCAAGATCTTTCGCCAGTTTTTCAAAAACAAACAACAGGCCTTTAAAAATCCTATCCTTAGTTTCAATAATCTTCATACCCACTATATATTGGTCAAGCTTAATTAAAGATATGGCGCATTCCAAAGAACCATAGCTTTCCTTTTCTTTCTCAATCTGCGACAAAATATCTTCGATTTCCTCAGTTTCAGGACACACTTTACACTCAATCAAATTGAACAATCTTATGTAGAAATTGACCCATTTAACTTCCCAGTTTTTGTCAAAATTGATTTTTTTCCTTACCGATTCCAACGTTCCAATATACTTCTCCATAAAGCAATCCATGAAAAACTCCGGTCCATACAATACAATATGTACAAACAAATACATGGTGAAATTTTTAATAAATAGTTCACTGTGAAATTGAACACTCCCATTACTTACGTTTCCAACAATCAATTTAGCCAACAAATCCTTGCTTAGCACATCCTCATCAACATTCAGGTCTCCTTCTGCGCCACACGAAGCATTTCTACAGTAACTCTCAATAACATAATTAAAATTATCAAGATAATTGATGTTAGGAATGTCAAAATAAAAATTTAGGACGCAAAGCAACAGGAGAAGCTCATTTCTCTCCATCAAGTTCTCAACCGTCAACTCACGCACATACATCACTGCCCTGTCAAACGTCATCTGATCAACATTCTCCCACTTAAAGTATATTTCCAGCAGAAAAGTTAGCATATTTCTAAAATTCATGAACGATTTTTCAACCTGCATCGCGCTCATCTTCATGTTATTGACAGAGAACACGTCCTTCTCGATGTCAACGCAAAACACAACAAACCCGCCATTCAATTTCAGGATCCGCGTCGGACACCGTATTTCATCATCGCAGGCCATCTCTAGCCCATTCTTCCCGAGAATATCCACGTACATATCCTCCAATCCGCCGATCTTCTTCTCCACATACCTCACGTTCTCGAACAGATACTTCATCTCTTTGGACCTCTGCGGCGGCGTAACATAATCTATGTGGCACTCTGCACCTTTTCTCGCACAATTTGTGCACGCATGCGGCCGTGTCGCCATAGAATCGCACTTAATCTTGTTCCTTCGGCATCGCGTACACGACCGAAGGGCTTTCTTCACACACCCATGCTCGCCGCTGCCTGTCCCACCACGTTGGGTTATTTTTTTGCCACTCTCCTTGTTCATACCTCCACCTTTGCCCTGGCCTACCATGGAACCCGCCAACAGCCAATAAAGTTAAACACTGCCTTGCTATATGACGTCTTATCAAGTATCGAGAAGCCGCAACTACAGCCCTTTTAGCAGATACTATTCCAGGCTCCTGCCATTGACTTTAAGCTTATACGTTAACCAACATCAACCATCCCATCCAGCATCTACTTTCAACCTCCACCAGACCTCAAAGTCATCCATCGTCATATGTTCAAATTCTGCAATTTCTTTCTAGAACCATTTCCACATTTCTTCAAACTCCATGTACGTTCATAGTAACAAGAGAGCATCCCATTGGTCCACCTGCTACAAAATAAGAAAAACGCGGATGAGGCCCAGAGTCCCAGTCGAATTAAGTCAAACTTAGAGAGTTTTCCCAAATCGGTATTTTTGCGGGATATTCCCTACTCCGATATTCGGAAGTTCGGGTTTACAGGAGTTACGGCTTTTCCTCAGTTCGTGGTTCACGAGGCGACGTTTGCAGCCCCAACAGAGCACTTACAACGACAGCACCAGCAGGCCGCCAGCAGTTTCTACATGATACAGAACTAATGGGGCTGGGTCACGAGACCATGTGTATATATCCCATTCTACGAGAGTTAGCCGCGCGGATGCTGTTGGTCACGGGTAGCACAGATATCCATGCAAGTGATGCGCACGTGATGCGCACGTGGCGTTCATGTGACATACGTCAGGGTCTTGGAACCCTAAAAACGTAGGGTTTTGTTCAACTCACTTCTAAAGCATATATACTTGCACACCTCGGATTGACAATTAGATTGGAGTTTAAAAGACAGTAGATAAAACAATACTTGCCCATTTCTTTTAAGATCCCATATATTTCCTGCTTGTTTAGCAATGCTGCGTGTAGCGCAGCTGGACTCCGCAGCTCTTGACGACGAAGTACGGTCGATATTTTGGAGGGACTTTCAAACAAACTTACCGATAACGCGGAATAAAGAAGAGTACCAACTATTGTTGGAGAGTTTGGTTTTCCTTTTCAGCTCTAAACTACTGGCCGGATCCTTCACCAACACATACGGATCGAGATTGAGCGGCGTTTCCTACACATGCAAAAGAAGGACTCTGTACCTGATAACGACGCTTTCCGGTTACCTGGAGTCGAAATTATCACATTTTGTCTTCAGCTCCTCGAACCGGATAGTGACGAATAACAGTGACAAATTACGAAAAGCCTTCAGCTATCTCACCACAGTTTATTCTTTTTTCGACGTTTTCCTTTTTGCAAAGTTTCTCTCCAATTTATCGTCAACATATCTTTCCCCTTTACACAGGCTTCTAGGAGTTTCGTTCAGCGGCAGCGATTCCAGCGCATCTACCTTCCACGATAACACAGTCTACTCCCAGATAGAATTCCAGAACAGACAGCTTTTATGGAATGCCATATTGGAACTATTCAATGTTACCCTGCTGAGCAACGCGAAATGGTTTCACAGACACTATTCGTCCAGCAGCTCAACAGATCAGAAGCACTCTGTCGCCTCTTCCGATGACGCTCACTGTCCTTATTGCAATCAGTTCCCAACCAATCCCTATGTCATTTCATGCTGCAATTCTACGTTCTGCTATCTCTGTGTAGTGAAAGTTCTAGAATGGTCGCACTGTCCCCGTTGTGATGCGACAGCCAATATAAAGGCTAGTCCATTGTACTAATATCCACTGTACCACTACTGCAGAACTACAAATTACTTAAGATACAGATGTATATAGTCCCATCACACATATATTTTTTCACGTGACAAGACTTCTATCAAACTCATCAGTCCGCTCTAAAATTTCAAAAACTACCAACCATCACACACTTTGAAAATGTATGATTGCATTTAGTAAAACCATCAGTTTCCTTTATTGATCCAAGATATGGATTAATAGAAGTAACACGATAGCTCCCGATGTCCCTGCGTTATCATTCAATTACCAAATCGTTCCTCTTCACTTCTTCGATCCGAACATACTCAAATCTACCAACTGGATACACAAAACCACATGCATTATTGTTAAAATTAATAACAGAAGATCTCCCACTTACTTCAGAATCTAAAAAATATTTTAGAGAATACTGGAGAAAAATAATACCCGAAAATCAAATTTTACCAGAAAACACATTACTTAACACTATTCCAATTAAAACATTTGCCACGTTTATTCAAAACTATAAAAAAAAATCCTCAACAGTAAGGGCAGCTTATAGAAAAGAGTTACTTCTAAACTACATAAAAAATCCAGAAAATGTAAGAAGCCTACTAACAAATTTGGGTTTCACTTTCAAGGAAAACTTCACTAGCGATGAGATACTGAGCATTTCTATCATGGACTCTTTGCGAACAGGAGATGTCAACATTGCAGCAGACCTTTATTTGTTATACTACAAACTATTTCCAAACGCACCACTCAATAAAAAACTTTGCTCCTATGTAATATCGGCACTGGCGTTTGAAAATCCAAAATTCGATCACATTCATCTACTCAAATTTCTACTCCTTTACAAATTATTCAAATCATACAACACACACCTGTTACTTTCTGAAATACAAATTGTAACCCTTTGCAATAAAGCTCTTTCATTGGAAAATTCACCTATACTAATAAAAGAGGTTCTTAGCAAGCTTATGGATATAGAATTAATCTCCACTGATCCTCTTAGGAAGAGTAAATTAATTTCGGCATATCATCTTATAGAAACGGATTATAAAATAAATAACGCCGCAGGAGTACTTCTCACCTGGGCCAACATTAAAAATGAATACAATTCAATTACAAAGCACGATCCCAGGATTTTACACATAATTATGAAAATTTTTACTCATAATAAAGCATACAGAAAAAACTTCAAAGAGCTGTTTGATCATCTAACACCTGAATACTACTGTAATAACCCATTAATACTACCTTCAATAATTGACTTTGCAACAAAAACTAACGATTTGATAATGGCTAAAAAAGTAATGAATAATGCCAACAAATATGTTTTTCAAAAAAATTCCCAGGTAGTGCTGTTCAGCAAAAGATGCCTTTCCTCCTTACTAAGAATGCATTTAAAATTTAAAGATTCTCAAGGAGTTGATAGAGTTTTGAAGCAAATACTAGAAATTTTTGGTAAGCACTCAGAAGAGAACTTATTTGCCATCATTTCACATCTACTGAGTATCAAGACCTTAGAAAATTTTAACAAAGCAATAAAACTTGTTAATTCTATACCGCAAGAGCGAGCATTATTATCATATGGCGCTATAATAAATAAGATGGTCGAATGGCAAATAGCATCAAATGGTAAATTTGATCAAAAATCAATGCCTTTAATGAATGAGCTGCTTTCCAAAGCTCATACTCTCGATCCTTATCACAAAAACTCGCTTTGGACAATTGTAGCATCTCTTTTTATTAAAAAAATTGTTCATCGTAAAAACCTTCAAAAGAAGGTAAATCCAAAAGAGCCTTCTAAAATGATTTTTAATACAACCTGCTTAGATCTCGCAAGACTGATATACAAGAGAAGTAATTCTACTACTTTAAGCGCCTCAAAAACTGACCATAATCCATTCACCAATTCATCACCACAAAGAATCCTTCTTAAATTAACAAACAACAATAAAGTGGTTATTTTAAGAAATATAGCATCGAGCGCAATAAAAGGTAAACGCAAAGATATATTCCTCTGGTGCTGCTCAGAACTTTACGAAAACGGTATACCCATCACTGAATTAGTCCTTGGTTGGAACATGATGTTGAAGCACAGATTTAGGTTTACTCAATTTCCAAACAAAAGTATGATAGAGGAAGATTTATCAATAAATGGACTGCCAATTATTTCAAAAGCACTTAAATAGATAACCCTTTTAAAAAAAATAGTCATACGCATATTTTTCTGCATATATTGATTTTAAGCTATATCATATGTTTTACATCAGGATCGAAATGAAAGCCTTCTTATTTGGGAGCTGGAAGAGACGGTAAAGATTTTGGAGGTGGTAGGGCTTTTTGAAATTCTCTAACAGTAATTTGACATCTAACTTCTTTACAAAGAGGTTTCTTTCTATTTTCAGGAACCTTTTGAAAAAACTGAAGGCCTGCACTCCTCTCTAGCGCATCAACAGGTATCTCAAAATCGGTCAACTTTGTTTCATTCGAAATTGGTTTGTTAGGAAGAACAAAGGCTGCAATAGATATACTTTCCGAACTAGGATTCTTGACCGGTTTTTCACCAACAATCAACTTGAAAAAATGGGTAGGCACAGCAATATTCGGCGGAGTACCAATGACTTCATAACACACTTTAGTTTTACCATCAACGGGGTCCACTTTTGGTAAATAAAGTGGACCCGTTACAATTCGAACACTATTGTAACTTTCAGTCAACTGTCGACAAAAATACTCTAAATGGGCCCAATAATCTCTATTAAAGCCTTCGCCAACTTGTGGGCACATATTTGTCAAATAGAAAGTTTCGTTCATCGCATTCTGAGAAAATTTGGCATTTGCTGCGGGTGCTTGATGGCCTCTGTCATAACCAGATCTAAAATAATCTCTGAGCCTTCCCCTAAATATTTCTGGTATTTTTTCGTCTTCAATGAAATAGGAGTTTTTCCTATCCCCATTCTTAGCTGCAAGAGATTCTTTCGTTATATGTTCGACCACCCAATGAGGGTTTCTAGTCTGTCTATTGTAACAAGAGATGAATTCTTCTCTACTCTCGACGTCAGCAACGGGCCCTGGAAACCCATACCTAAAAAACTCAGAAGGATTGATATCTGATCCTACTGCGTTTATGGTTCCATTTGGACCTTTAGGAAACCCAACAGTTTGTGAAGACGACGGCGTTTGAACTTGAGATGACGATGGTGATGATTTTCCAAAAAAAAATGAGGCAAAACCAGTACCAATGCCAATACCACTTAATCCGAATGCCACATTTCTAAGACTCATTGACTGCTATAAATTGAGACTTTGTGCCCTATAACCGTCGAAAACATACGTTAAAGCACTATTTACTATTATATATTATTTTGAAAACGACCGTCGATTGTTATTTTTCATAAACTTAAAGTTCGCGCGCGGCCCAGACTTGGTGAAAATTACATATTGAAATTGATAATCAATTACTTAAAACTTTTCAAAGTTAAATGTTCTTCCTCGTATCCTTTTCCATTGAAAGTGCTAATTTGAGAACTATTCTCCATAATGTGTCCAATCTTGGTTTTCCGCGACTCTGGCACGAAATTTTGCAGTACTTCTTTGAACACGTTTGAATCAATGCTGATTAGTTCAATCGCACTATCAACAACAAGTTGATCAGCATCACTGGAGGATATGTCACAACATAACAAAGACAAATTCAAACATAGAGCGAACGCTTGTTTCGATTTGTCTGGATTTTCGGCTTTCACTTTCTTCGCGAAGGTCATAACGACTGACATTATACTTCTGCATATCTCTATTGTAGTATCAGCATTTATTCTTCCCTCTACATTCTTCAGAACTTTCTTGAACAAAAACCCACAAATCGGATTCTTATTAATATTCATAACTACATTCCTCAATCCTTCAGTTGCAATCGCATTCGTTTTTAAGGTAAAAATACCAACAACACATACGTTTACAATTCTTTCCAAATCCTGTGAAGAGAAGTCAACAAATCCATTGGTTAATAGTATCAGAAGTGTCGTCAACTCGTTTTCTCCATTTATCTTATCAAATAAGGGGGCTTTTACCGCTTCATAAAAAACCTTCATCATATTCATACAGTGCTTCATTGTTTTTAAATCTGCCGTAATCGATTTCAAAAAAGGAAGTACCAGCGGAACAACAATATCTCTATTCTTGTCCTCATAGATTCTGCCCATTATGTAAAGCATGCATGCATAGAGATCCTCCTTGAACATTTCGTCAAACTTACTCACATTGTTTTCCAGCACAGTAAAAGTATGCCTCAAAAGTCTCAAATCTGTGTCATCTAGTTTCACCATTGGCATGTCTTCGGGGTCTTCAAAATTGTATTTTATAGATGGAATTAAATCAGAAATAGGAATTAGGAGTAACCTCAGTAGCTCGTATAGTTTGTCAATTCCTGGTAAGAATGTTTCATGAGTATTATATTTCTTAGTGTATCCCCCTATCAAGTCATTAATAATATTGACTAGCTCATACTTCTCTTCATTATCGCCCATGACAATCAAACGGTCAAGAATTCCAACAATCTCCGCGTTAGCATCATCTTCAAATATATTATCAAAAGAGATATGGCATTTCAATATATTATGCATGGCCGGTAAAACTTTCATTTTAATTTCGTGGTCATCAAGATGCTTAGCTATATCCTCAAAACACTGAGTAAGTAATACGAACATGAAACTGTCCGCTTCTTCCTCGTTCAGACAACTTGAAATGAGAAAACTATCATTCTCAAGAATCGAACCTAGAGCAATTGCAAAATTCAGCCAAATGCCGTCATAAAGTTCTATCTTCGTACTCCGAGATTCATATAACGAGCTTTTGCAGTCCTCATGAAGCCCCATCTCAATTTCAATTTTTTCGTATTTCACCATTACGTATTCTCGTAAAGAGATGATCCATAGGGGAACAAGAATTTCCCAGTATCTCCTCGTGAACTCTATTAGTTTTTCATTTTGCTGCACAAGGGCATTTTGAACAAGCTTAGACCATCCATCCAAGACTGCCAACTCTATCTTCCGCTTTGCCTTCTGAGTTAGTATATGGGTATCTCCAATTTTGATCGAGGAACTTTTATTATTGTAAACTTCTAAAAAGTTTACCATTATATGAGAAACACGATTAGCTCTTTCAAGCGGTGCTATGTTTGATGACAAGAATTCTGCACAAACATTAATGGCAGAAACGACCACGTCTGGTGCACTTTCAGCATCAAATGCGGGCATCAACGCACTAGTAATCTGAGCCTCTTCTATCCCCAAAATCGAATTGTTCGGGTTCTCTGGGTCACTCACTTTGGCCCACTGCTTGAGAAGTAGGCTTAAAATTTCCAAGCCCAGTAATTGCATGGAAACTACTTTACTGACGGACGCTTGAAAAGAAATTTTAATTAATTCAGGTAGTCTCTTACTCAACAAATTGAATAATGATCTTTTTTTCTGAGATTTGATGCACAAAAGTTTGATAAAAGCAAGAACTGCTTTTTTTGCTCCCCAATGAATACTATCTGATGAAAAGTCAACATGTACCGAGGAAATATTGGTATCCGAGTCCGCAATGGCCTTTTCCTCTTCTCCACGAATTTCTTTTTCAGCCGTTTTTCTGATTCCCTTCCTTTGTAATATAGAACTGAATTCTTTGTATAATGAGCTAAAGAGCTTTCTTTCACCCATATTAAAAAAAAGATACAGCTTATCGAACCATCTTTCGTTCAATTCACAGCTTTGTTCTATCCACGTAAATAAAAAACCAATGACAGCTTCTGAAGTCGGATACAAGTCCAGATATCTCCAACTAGCAATATCTATATCTCGTGTTATCAAGCTTTCTCTTTGTAATCTTATCAATTCCGTAAATAAACCAAAGCAATGAACAGACGACGACAGACTTGAATCGTTAGAGAAAATTTCAGTGCTACCAGTAAATCTGCAATTCACGTATGAAGAACCAAATACAGTAACTATAGCATCATCAATCATAGACTTCGCGCAGGCCATGAAAACCTCATCAGCCACAATACCCTTGAGCTTAAAAGTTGCTAACATTTCAAAAATTGAAAGACTAATATTTTGAGCAGTTAAATCGTTAGAAGTTAGACCAGCAATGACGAGATTTCTATACGAGCATAAGGAACTTTCATCAAGCTCAATTATGTTAGGCCCGAGTATTTCTGTCAATGTCTCTGTTATCTGGCCCACGACGATGTGAGAATTAAACTGGTTATTGTAGTTATGCTGCAGAATTGAAGAACAGTAAATTCCATAAGAAGGGTCTGAAGTAACAGATTCAACGGTCCCCAATAATCTAGCAGCTGTTGATGTGTCTATAGAAAAATGTCTCTCCAACAAAATATGCATAGCTTTTAGCGACCAAACGTGAACAACAGGGTGGGGGTCTTGAATCAAAGCAAATATAACTTCATATATTGCGCTGAATGAAGAATTTTGTGCATTATACCTGTATATCGAAACCAGAGAAAGAGCATAGAGAACTCGCTTGTATGGCTCCTCTATATCAACAACGTTTTTAACAAGAATTCTGATCTGAGTAGATACAAATTCCATTCTTTCTGAGCCTGCTTCCCCACAACTTACTGCCATGCATATTAACCCAACACAGTCAGCCTTGATCCTTGTTAAGTAAGAATCTTTATAATACTCAATTTTCTTGAGCGAATCAATTAGAAGTTGACCGACGGACACATCAATACCAAGCTCTTTCTCGACAATAATATTCAGTGCACTGTTGATCGCAACACAAACGTTCGCGGCGACGGCTACATTTCTAAGTGGAGTTGTCAGTTTTGAAAACAATGACACATTCAAACTTTCTATCACAGAGTACTGTATCTTTCCATTTATATAAGGAAAGGTGAGAGAAAAGATTTCCATGGAAGAATCAACAAGCGAGGTTGTGATTTTTGGAGAGTATTCATCCTTAGCCGTATAATGGCCGCGCCCATAGAGCATAATTAAATAGTCGAGAGATAATATTGGTGTTATTGGTTTCGTTATTTCCCTTTCCAATGGATGGTACCAAGAGTCCTTCTTTGAAGGTAAAGCTCCACTCGTTTCCCTGTCACACCTCTGAGGGATTTTAATACTAAGCTCTTGAATTTCAGAGAGAGCTATCTTACTGGATATTCCAAAAGCGAATCCATCATTCAAATGTAAGACAGTTTCCACCGTATTTTCCAGAAAACTTTCTTCCCTGGATGCTTCCTTCAAAGAAGTATTTTTCTCGGTCACACCTATTATATTGTCCAACATTGATTGTGATGCTTCGATATAAAGATTGGGGTCAGAGAAATTTTTTACAATTAGGATCAGCAGCGAACTGTTAAAATCTCTTTTGATGAATTCATGCAATCGCAAATATATTTGAAGGATACGGTGCTCGTTTATGAGGAGTGCCTTGTCTATATTAGTAGATTTGAGGTTAATGGAGTGGTTAAAATTAGAGCATTTTATCAGTAAATATGAAATTTGCTTGGCTACCTCCTTATCCATTTTTGAGTTACCTAGGTATGTGAGCAGGCAGGTAAGTGCATGATTTCTTATTTCTAGATTTCTATACAACTCATCCTCCTCACGATATCCAAAAGTATGTGTAAGGAGTACTTTCCAAAACAAAAAAAGCTGTGATGACTGCATCGCCAGATATTGCTCATCATTATAATTTACAAGACCAATTAGAAGTATCCAGCATATCAAGCCCTTATAGTATAGAATGGATGAAGTGGATGTAGTGTGGTTCTTTATGAAAGAGGTGGCAAAAATAGTTATCCTCATCACTAGCTCGTATGAAACATAATCTTTGTCTGACTTTTCTATCATGCTCGCAATAATCAGGGCATGTCCATGATTTACAGCGAATGGATACTTTTCAAGTTGCTTAAAACTTTGTTGCAAAGAATCAAGAGAAGATTCAATTGTTTCTGATATTAATTCCGGAAAGTTGGTTAAAAAAACTTTCAATGCTTCATTCGCATGGATACGGATGCAAAATACGTCGCATGTACTCAATTCAGTCAACTTTCTTTTGATCTGACTAATGTGGTGTTGTTCATTTCCAAAAGAGGAAGAAAGCTCTAATAATAAGCGCTTTGCGAGCCCTAATTGTGCTATGTTAAACCATTGACTGTCTGGCTTGGAATTAACAAAGAGCACATTTCCTGCACATTCAGATGTTTTTTCTTCATTTTCTGATCCCATAATGTTGAAAAGCATTTGCGTCCTGGAAGAGTCGCCAATTCTGGGTAGCAAGATATCGTGCATAAGGTCAAAATATCTGAGAATCCTGTAGAGTATATGCATACCTTCATTTTTGATCTCATCAGTATCAAAAACCTCAAGGGCCAATGTTCTGAAAGCCACGAGATAACTAGACCCATCAAGAAACGTACAATCAGTTGTCGAACATAATCCATAAAAATGTATTATTGACTCAAATGTACCCACTTGTATGTCTCTTGAGGCACAGTTTTTAAAAATCCTTGCATAAAGGGTCCATATTTCTTTCAAAGAAATGATTTTCTTGACATAGTAATAATCAAAAAGTATTTCAGCAAGTGATTTTGCGGTACTGGGTCGCGTTCTATCATTAGTGAAACCATAAGAGCCTAATTCTCCTTCTGAATATCTCATATAAATGGCAGCAGATAGATCTGTAACGTGACTTTTAATGAAAGACTCCTCTCTAAAGTGCATTGACCACAGTTCCATAACAGCAGACACAAAATTTACAGGAAAATCGAGTTTATCTGAATAAAATCCTTCGAACATGTTTTTCGAAATTTTAGAGAATTTTGAAAAGTAATTCGTGAAAAATTCTGCCTGATTGCCATTTCTAACCATTACATTGACAAGTTGTATCAGGGAAGTCATGAATGTGGCATGCATATATTTACTTTTCTCCAACACTTTTTTCAAGTTCTTAAATATTGTACCAAATAAAAGAGGAACTAGGGACGAAAATTGGTTACCGAAGACTTCGAAAAGCTGGATCAGTACAATACAAGCAACTTCCTT
This sequence comes from Zygotorulaspora mrakii, assembly GCF_013402915.1. Lineage (NCBI taxonomy): Eukaryota > Fungi > Ascomycota > Saccharomycetes > Saccharomycetales > Saccharomycetaceae > Zygotorulaspora > Zygotorulaspora mrakii. The sequence continues at coordinate 292,889 of NC_050719.1, forward strand.
CGCCGCCGAATATCTGTACATTTTTTTCTTGCTTGGCTTTTTCCTCTTCTTCCTATCCTCTCCATTCTCTTTGTTCTCATTATCTATAGACACATCGTCCTCAGACAGAACTTTTATCATTAATTCTGCTGAATCAAAGATTTTCTCTGATTGTTCCTTTTCCAAGTGTTTCAAGCAGATCAGATGCAATTGAGACAATCTCATCCAAATAAAATGGGATTCTATGACACTTAAATCTTCCAGATCTGAAAGGTACCTAATAAAGAGACAAATCTGATCTGCTATATCTGCTGCAATCTTCATTTGTGCTGACCCATCATCTGTCGATTCGAATTGAACCGCTATTTGAATTTTTAAGGTAACCCAATTAAGCAGATCATGTCTCTTTGTAGTGGATGAATTAACTATTTCAATAAGTGACATCTACTTACACTGATACTACACCTTCCAGTACAGTATATTATGTACGTACTCAACTTCTGATTAAGGCGCTCCTCAAATTGAAGAGTATTCGATATTAATTGTAATCTTCGTAACTTTAACGTCGCACTTAATAACAATATCACTACTATTTATCACATTCTACGTTAAAAACAAAGAGTAACCTTCTTCCTCCATATTCCTAACTGATAAGTATCTAGGAGTTAAAATCAATATACAAAGCAAGGCAGCATCGTCTAAGAATTATGAAGAGTATATAATTCTGAAGTATGAATTTTAGTTTTGAAAAAAAAAATTAAAAATGCGCAAGCCCGGAATCGAACCGGGGGCCCAACGATGGCAACGTTGGATTTTACCACTAAACCACTTGCGCCCTTTTATTACGTAAACAAAAGAAATTTTACATTAATTACTGAATTTACGTGATCATACTCAAAATATTTGATGTATTTTTTCGTTGAGCTCTAATTCAATTAACTGAATAACCTATAGATGACTGCTCGGAGTTATCCTAGTGCTTATCCCTAGTAATACTCCTGTGGCGACTTTCCTCTGCTTGTAATAAACTAAAGCAATAAAAAGCTTATAGTAATATATAATGTAATCTGATTAAATTCTTCTTGTTGAAATATATATCGATATTGTAAGATATATTAAAGAGATGACTTATAAGCATCAGAAATAAGACAATTGGTCCGTAAAACAAAATAAACGAAGTCAGATGAAGCCCTAACAGAATGTCAATCGATACTGGAAAGATATCGGATGATAATCTATCACGAGACGTTTACAACTCAGGAGTCTGGCTACGAAGGAGTCTATGGCATGGAACATGAAATAACAGTTGTACTGTGGATTCTATGGGACTAGAAATGGTGTGATGACGATGAAAATTCTTCACTCGTCGTCCTCTCTTATGGTTCAACAAGTGCAAAATGTTAGGTATAAATACTGACATATTTTCCAGATATTAATCCAAGTTCATTCAGTTTTATTTCACTTCATGATATAGGAAACCAAGGAATTATATATCTCTATAATTGAATATCATAGTATTATCATCAATGTCTAACCAAGTTACTATCGACAACGGCGAAGAAAACATTCTTTCTACATAGTTTTCTCTATATACTTTAGAAATTCACGACATCGAATCATAGTAGCATGCACTATCGCTTGTAAGAATAAGCCCCAGATGATCGTTTTACTGTCCTAAGTGTTTTTTAAACCATTTCCGTAACTCTCCACGACCTACTTTTATCTTTTTTTACCATTTTCTCTGAAACTTAATTTTAGTTACCTAAAAATAAAAAAGTGTCCGTATAATATGCTATAAATCTATGACAAACTATAATCATCATTTGGTTTTGGGAAAAAGGAAGTCAGTTCAAAGTCCGGCAGAATGTTACTGATCGGTATATCAAAATCCATCAATAATTGATCCAAGAGCTCATCAGTGATACCAGGTGGGTCCGAGGTGGATGATGAAACTGGAACATGTTCCTTGATCGGGGGTTGAATTTGCCTGATTGATATCATTTCCCTTTCTTGATCATGCGCATTTTGTGCATTTAAATTTGCCATAACTCTAAGATAAGCGTCTGTGGTTTTTTTGTTGAATTCCTTAAAAATAGAATTCAATGCGATAAAAGAGCGTTGACCAGCAGAAGTTGAATCTTTCAATTTTAATAAATTTCGTATCCCAAGATCACAATTCTTTTCAACAATGCTATCCTTCTTGGCAATTAGACCCAAATTAATTTGGTGTTGGTAAAACATCAGACAAGTCACACTGAAAAAAATGGTATGAATGGAAAACCAATAGCTGCCGCTCAATAAATTGTTTTCGATCATTTGATTGGAAAGATCTATAACTTCATGTGCTACTCGAATACAATTTTTTGCCATTGAATGTTGAAATTCGTAAATTGATGACTTTCCTGCATCGATGGAAATATAGTGAATAAACGGTTTGTGCAGTATAATCTTTGTCAAAAGGTAGTCCAGATATAATAGTCTATTAGGTTTGTAGTAGTAGTCTTTTGTTTTCTCATCGTAAAATCCGTAACTTGGATGCAATTGAACTGGTAACTTCAAAAGCCATTGATCTAATTGTTCTTGAAAATTGATAATCTTCATGTAAGTCTTTTCATCCCACTTTAAAACTGGATACAAGCTCTCGTGGATACGTGCCATTATTAGCATCAGTTTTGTGTGTTCGTTATTCATACCACATGAACTTATCTTACCAAATTCTTGAATCATGATTCCCTCCTCTGTAATTCTTTCATCATCGACGTCATTAGGAAATGCCTGGTTTATTGCACTGTCAGAGATAGATCGTGGAAGCCCTAAGACACAGCTCATGTAGACATCAACTTTGTAAACTGACCAGAAAAGTCTTTTCTTTGTTTCGTCTTCAATAGGCGTGGGCCCAACTAACGAATTTTTCCTATGCAAACCTTCTGTGATTACCGCTCGTAAAGCTATACCAATATAAGAATAACATTTCTTTAGATTTCCCGAGCATTGTAAAAACATGGTAAGCATAAACATGGTTTGAATTGAATATATGTCATTGATGCTAGTGATATTAATTAGTGATTGCGCTGTCACAAAATAGTTATACCCTTCATCTTCATAAAAATCTCTTTTCGCAACGTCGGTCTTATCCAAATCCCTTCGCGTGAAGAGTGCCCCTACTGCCATAACAGAATATATTAGTGACAACTCTTTTTCCTGTACAGTACTTAACTGCAAAAGATCCCAACTGTCATACAGTTCATCAACCGTCGCAAAGATCGAGGGACGATACAGAAATCTGAAAAGGACGCATACATTATCCCATGTCTTCTGAATCAATTTCAATGCCACTTCCTTTTCCGGTAGCGCGATTGTAACACTATTATCCTCATCGGTCGATCCACCCCTAGTGAATCTCTTGACTAATGCAGGCGATAAGGGTCCGCTCCTCTCATCAACTAGGTTTTTGATCATTGGAGATCTCGTTCTACCAGTTTCTCTGGCACCGGAACTTAAACTTGCTGCTGAGCCTCTGTTACACTTTCCACTGTATGTGCAAGCTACCTTATGCGGCTTACATTGACTACAGGGCTGTAAACCATCACATTTCTTCTTCTTCATTCGACATAAGTCGCACGCTTTGGAGACTCTTCCGTTTTGTGCTCTCAATCTTTTTGTTGAAGAATCAACTGACAGTACAATTAACTTAGGACGATTAAACCGTGCTCTAGCCATTTCATCTATAGTAGCGGTTTTTGGTGCTGCGAATTCGCCCTGACAAATTCCATTGAATCACATCGATCTATCGATTGATGCGCATTTTTCTACAGGCGCCGCTTTTTCCGTCAGAATAAGATGCTTATGAAAATCGCACAGAAACGATAACTGTTTGTATAATGCGCTTGGAAAGGCACATTGGAAGGTGAAGTACGTTACATCAGCACCTGTCTTCCAATATCAATTGGTTCTCCCTCTTATTTTCCTTGCTCAGTGCCATTTTCTCGGTGCCGCTCGTGGCGAAAGAAAGCCATGTTGCAATTACGTTTGATATACTAATCTTAAAAGTCAAAATAAAAGGATTAATTAGGCTCTTTGTTTCTCCATTGTTTTCATAGTGTTCGGATTTCTCGACGTCGAGATTACTCTACTTTCAGATTGCTTGAACTCCTGGTATTTGCTAAAAGTATATTTACAAATATTTGTACACTATAGAACAGGTATCTCCGGCGGATTCTTGATATCACACCAGTCAGGAATGAAACTTCCGTCTTATTGTGCCTCTTTGCCCGCTAAACGCTTCCGAATCAGGTCATTCAATCTATGGCCTTCTGGTCTGCCGACCTTTCTTTCGTAGGAATAATAGCTCAACGTACCCACAACGATAGCAAATACCGGGTCCCAGTACTTCCCTAGCAGGTAGGGTGCTTGTTGTACCATATCTTTAACTTGTAAACTCTAGTCCACGTCTCTTCTGTATCAGTGCTACTGATGTAATTACTTAGCGATTTGCGTGTTTTTTTCTGTTTTCAACTTCTTCTGAAAAAATAGCATCGCCTTCAACTTCGAGTGTCTTTCATAATAGAACGTCAGGTCGGCCTGGAGTTATCATGACCGAGTATACAGCACACTTCATACCCTGCAAAGTCAGATACAATGGAGCTACCGAAGAATTTGTCGACAATTTTCACTGCGACAACGAGGACGATTTAACGCTGAAAAGGAAAGAAGACGACTCGCTAAACGGTGAAAAGCTCTGCGTGAGACATATCAGAGGCAGGAAAATTGTGGGCAAGAAGTTTCTTGGTTCAGATGGCTACCAAACCTTTCTGGTCAAGACCGGAACGCGTGAAGGTGAGGACGGCGAGACCGGGCAAATCTCTCTTGATACAACGTCAAAGATAGAACCCATAGCCAAGATCTCATCAATGATCAATTACGAACGTGATGGCAACGAAGAGCGACTACTAGAAGAGCTGGAGAAGTTCCAGCAGTTCCTTGACGTGTCAGATGTAATTCATTCATGAGTTCCTTTTACGCGTTCGCCCTGATTTTTGTCTGTGTTTCGATTTTTTTAATTCTTATCACTGCATTTTGGGAAAATCGCACCCTCCGTTATCGAACGGATAGGATACGACTAATTAGCACAAACTTCACTGTGAATTAGACGTTCGGTGATATACTTTTTGATGTACTAGACGCCGTTTTCCAGTGGACCTTAACAACAGAAATTGCGCTTCTCGTGGTGTACAGCTCTTCGTCCTCGCTTGGTGCTGACGGTAGAATATGAAACGATCCACATTTGACCGACATGCTTACTCTCAGAGCCCGGCATCGACACGCAAGATTCAAAAGTTTTATGTTTCCCTTGTGCTTTTTGAATTGTTGCCACATGAACTCATTTTGCACATTTTGCGCTATATTTCTAGAACAGATCTCATCATACTGGCGAGCACTTCTAAGAGAATACGGTCAGTATTGCAACCGTATTTGTTTGCAAACACGAAGGTATCGTGGAGAGACCTGATGAACAATTGGGAACTATGTAAAATGCCCGTGATAGCAAGAGACCCCTATGTTATAGAGAGACTTCGATTAGTCGATAGTTGCTCAAAAAATGAATGGACTTTCCCATTTGCAGAACTATTCTCCAGCAGCAGGCTTCCAAACTTGAAGAGTTTAACGCTTGAAACAGCAGGCTCTAGTAGCTTTTTCAAATACTCAGCTGTTGGAAGTCGTCTAGAAAAACTCAGCATTCATACGGTACGACCAGGTTCGATATTCAATTTGGAGCATGTCAGTCCGTTTGCAGCCTTAAAACATTTAACTTTGACAAATTTCGAAATCGAAACATTCGAAGAGAATGATTCATGGTGTCCCAATTTAAGCACTTTATCCCTGGAAAATTGCACATGGTGTTATCCATTTCAGTTAGAGAACTTTGGTCGTGAAAAGATTACGAGTTTGTTTTTGAAATATTCAAATGCATTCATTATAAGTGAAAGATTTAAAATGTTTCTGAATAATCCGAATTTTACGAAATTGCACCATATATCTATAACAAATAACGAAACGAATCTGAAACTGACATTATCAGTTCATATCATGAATTTAATTGAATCAATACCAACCCTTAAGACTGTAGAGTTGATTGGCAACATCTATAATGAGACCATTCATAATTTTACAACTTATGATTTAGATAATTGCACCAATTATCTGGCATTGAATAACGTGAAAATTTTCTATTCTAGCTTTTTACAGGGAAGCTGACGAGAAGTATTTCACTTCCTTGCTAAATGATATACATATCAACTAAAAAAGTCTGCTAAATCATATGGATTAAATAATTTTATTTCTGGTATTATTGAATTAGAAGATAGTAATTACATGGATTTTAAAGAACTATATGTTGACATAACAAGAAGTATGTTGCTTTTATCGATTGTTACATAATGGTACAGTCTTTTACCCCTAATCCATACATTACCTTCTCGACATCTCTTTTGACGCGCACCCAATCACTTCTTCTTTCCACAAATTCGTATACCTCTTCCTGCGAAAATATCCCTTGAAATCTCCCTACGTCAGAAATCATCTTCCCGAGTTCCTTGGAATCCTTTCCTGAAATAATATATAACTGAGCAACGTTTTTCAATGCTGCAAATAATGGTACTATTCGTTTTTGCTTCAACTTGGTTGCAATAAAATCATAGTATAAATTTAGATCGCAAATTAAGAAAATTGCACCATCAGGTGAAATAAGACTTTTCTTTATATGTTTAACCAATTCATTAAAAAATCTTTCCCCAATTTCTTGTTTGTAAACATCAATTGTGCCTTTGTCTGTTGCCCCCGTTAATAAAAATGCATGATTATTCAAAAGTTCAATATTTTTTAGGGCACATTGTGTTGGCTTGATCTCTTTCGAACTTGCTTCACCCTGCTTTGTATTAGGATTATAATCGTCAGGGAGCTGAATTGTATTGAATACAAAATCAACTTCATCCATCAATTTATTTATACCAATATTCAAGCCTTCGGCAACAAAGTCATCGAGCATCGTCTCAAAATTTTTCTTGGCTTGGACAACATCGTTGAGAAAATCACGATTCTTATCTATTATGCATTTCTGAATCAGCTCGTTTCTATAAAATATTGATATCATTTGAAGTATAATATCTCCAATATTGATTAATTCGGTAAATTGAACGAGTGGTTCGACCTGAGTCTCCACACCCTCAAGTTTCAACTCTACTCTCTGTATTTCGTTCGAGTCATACTTTTGAAGCAACACAGTAGCCTTTTCAAATCCAGGCTTTATATGGTTCCACCCAAGTTCATTTATAAGAATTTTGAATATTTCTTGACATCGACTTCTCATTGTACCGACAATTTTTTCAATCTGATGAAAGGTGTACATTTGATCTGTTAATGTTTGAGCCTGCTGAACAATATTATAACAAAGGTCCAAACTAACCAGAGATTTGATATTTTGTAGATTGTTGTTCAGCAAGTTTAAATTGTATGCTAATTGTAATTGTTCTGCATTCTTTTGCCTTTCGCTATTGGTAAGTTTGAATATTTTAGTGAATGAGCTCAGAAAATCGTTTTTATCATCTGTTATATTATTCTTTTCTACACTCTGGTCACGTAGAGAATTGTAAATCTGTTCGTTTTGTTCCTTTTCTCTGGCTTCTGCTTCATCCTTATATTGATCCAACTTATTACTTATTGACTTTTGAAAAATTCTAGGTTGAAATTCCAAATAAGTTACAATTTTCGGCTCTAAATACATGTCAAAGAATTCTTTCACAACTTTTCCGAAGAATTCTCCGCCATTTTTGGATGCCTTTAATTTTCCGCAAACATTAGCCATAGTTTTAGAGTACATTTCGGGCATGTATTGTAATCTAGATTCTTCCTTGCCAAATTGTTCATTCATATAGTCTAAAAAGTTTTCTTGTATAAAACTTTCTGTAAACTCCAAGATTACTGGATATGTATCTGCAAATAAAGTATCCACTAGCTCTATTTTCGAGTTCAAAAAATCTTTCACTTTTTCTAAGGCTTCATCCAAAGATTTCTCATTCAAGGTTTCATCATCATAGAAAACACTTCCTGGAAGATTCATTTCAAAAGTGGGATCTGCTTTCGATCTAAAGAACTCAACGGCATTTCTCTCCTCATGCGATAGTAGCAGGACCTGAATAAATTTACCTACCTGTGAGTAATTCTCCTTAGCAAAATTTGCATCCATTTCTTGAAGGACAGAGTTTATGAATATCTCCTTCAACATGTTCAAATTTTGATCAATTTTTTGATATTCATCAAACTCATTTTTGTTTCCTTTGTTATACCTTGAGATATAGCTAAATATTTTGACTTGAATGAGAGGATCATCATCATATTTTTGTGGGAAAAAATGTGCTAAACTATTTGATTTTAACTTATTGCAATAGGGTTGAAAGCACCGATAAAACTTGATATATATCCTCTTCGCATCCTTTTCCCTGAAACTTTTTATGTCCTTAAAAATTGTAACACAATCCAGTTCCTTTTCGTTGTCAAATTCCAGCTCATGTATCACTTCCTGATTTTCTGCGATCTGAGTTTGCTCTTTTTTTATACCCATTAAAAGAAGTTTCTGAGACCATATTTCATTATCAGTATCATCTGAAAGATGTATGTCATGCACCTTTTTGTTTACTTGTCGGAAATTCACATAATCTCTTGTATTGAGGTTCGACGCTATGTTGATAACTATGTTTCTGACCCTCAATAAATCCTCCATGACCTCATTAGCTAGCAATCTCTATATTTTTTGTAATTCCGATATTCAACTGTTGACCTTTTTGTGCTTTTTAGCATGGAGCTTTCCTAACCAACTTTCTTTCAATGAGACCTGATTGAAAAACTATAAAAAAAGCATTTGGGAGCAGAGAAAACAATACACAAAATATTTCCTATACCGACTCCTAAATCCGATCGTCAGGTGGTGATGAGTTATCCAGATGGGTTAAAGGTGCCTCTCGGACAAGGAAGTGAGCAGATTAGAGAAGATATTATCCAAACTGTTTCATATGTCAAAAAGAACGGTCCAATCCTAGAGGAAGTAAAAAGGAATGATCCTAAATACTCATTTGTCAACCCTGACAATGAGTACCATGAATTCTATCAATATCTGCTAAGAGAACAAAATACAGCCCGAAGCACTAATGTTGCAAAAGGTGACCTTGAACCTCTCGAAAATATGAAACCGAAAGTGCCGCAGGAACCCTATGCATTTTCATTCATGAGCTACGACAAAAATGTAGCTCGTAGAGATTTAGAAGCTATCAAACTTGCTGCTGGGTTTTGCATAGCGAACGAAAAGGCCGATTATCTGGAAAAGATGAAAAATCGATTCAAAGATGACCCAAAGTTTGGATTTTTATGTCCAGGGCATGCACTGAATAGCACTT